>NC_089794.1:19857602-19947602 GCF_040412425.1 Macrobrachium rosenbergii
TGGAACCCACCTGGAAGCGTTGTCGTTCTCATAAGCTGGAACCAAAATCCCAAAGAAGCAAAAGATACAGAAATACCACGCCGGGACAAAACGTCCTGCTGGAGGGCGATGTGAATGGATGGGCATATACCCCTGGAACTCGGAGAGCTCCTGGGGCTTCGCTGCTGCTGTCTGGAACTAACCTGGAAGTGCTGTCGTTCTCATTACCAGCCAGCATCTGCTCTCGCTCTCATCTCGGCCGGGAGATCATCTCCTCCACTCGAGGGAACAACCTTCCTGAAAGCCTCGGCGGAGTCAACGCACGGACTTTGGGGCAGGAAGGTGTAATGGTTGGTTGGCTGGCCGGGATAGACGAGACCCTCTGGGACTCGACGGAGAGAGAGGTTGGGTGGCTGTTTGCATGGAGTGCTCGTTTGAGCATCTCGAAATATATTATTTTGTCTGGAGGTAGAGGGCATTAGGACGCAGGGGGGAGGGGGATCTGGTGTCCTCAACTAGCCCAGGCCTGGATAAAAAAGGAAAAAAGAATGGAGAGGAACGAAGAGAAGGGGTTAAATTCTAATGAAGGGATAAATACGAGTTGGAATGTTTACTAATAACTCTGTAACCCTAATGATGTGATTAATTATAACAAAACAAGAGAAATGTGAAACGAACAAAGAAAGCACAAATAACAGTACCAATCACAAATCAAAACGAATCTAAGAGAATTCAACGTCAAAACAAACACAAACACAAACAGAGAAGAGAGGACCAAAGGGACGAACCATAGCGATAACAAACACAAACTCCAACAAACAGAACCCAAGAACCACAAAAACAAAACAAAAAACACCCGAACACAAACGCACGAACACACCCACACTCGAACCAACAGAAAATAACAAAAGCGAGGGAGTGAGTCCAACCAGATAGACGTAGAAAGTGAAAATTCAAGACCGCGCGAGTCGCTGCACTCACAAGAAGAAGAAGAAGAAGAAGAAGAAGAAGAAGAAGAAGAAGAAGAAGAAGAAGAAGAAGAAGCAAATAAAAAAGCGGTGAGAGAAGACAAGCAACAACTACCCAAAGATCATCACTACTACTAATACTACTACTAGTACCGTCCAATGGGCATTAACCTACCACGGGGCCTGCCTCTTGGCCTGCACTGAACTCTCATATTTTTTTTGAAGGGTAGCAAACGGACACACGCAGGATACGGCGGGGGATATCCCCCCCCTCCCCAACAACCTCACAGAGCAGGATACTCCACGCAAACACGCTGGCTACAGCCTAGGATACTCCAAGGGATACTCTACGGTCTTTGCAAGAACAGGATATATTATCGTAGGATACTTGACGCTTTTTATAGAGCAGGATTGGGGCATAGGATATGATACTTTGCGGAGTGATACAGTATAGAATACTTATAATTTTCCTGGCAAGGATCCTTCACACAAGCACACTCAAATGTACAGCGCAGGATGCTACTAGATGTAAAGCGCAGGATATTTTACACGAACGCTCGCAGGATACCGACGACTTTATGGCTATAAAGCAGGTTATCCCTTTAGGATATTCCATACTTCAATGAACAAAATATGACACGCAAACACAGGTAGGTTACTCAAGGCTTTTCTTTCTATTATGCACAGGATACTCTGCGCTCTCACTACAGGATACTACTATCTATGAAAGGATACCCCAAACTTCATAACGTAATACGGTGCAGGCCCTATTGCACAGGATACCCTTCCAGGTCAAAGGTCAGCTTTGCGGAAGTTGGAAATATAATTTTTCCTGGGTTAATTTGTCAAATGGCCCTCTTTATCTTTGAAAATAATTCATTTAATTCTGGCTGAGTACAACCGAAGACAAAAAATACACCCAATTCTCTCTCTCTCTCTCTCTCTCTCTCTCTCTCTCTCTCTCTCTCTCTCTCTCTCTCTCTCTCTCTTCCTTCCTCCAGAGCCTTTTAGTTATTAAATTTGCGGTTTTGCACAGGTACTTGGGATGAAGTTGCTAGCCCCATGCACAGGTACATAACACACCATCCCTACTAATCTAGTGCGCCTCTGTTAGACCTAAGCAATGAAAGATGTACCTGGTTACTAGTCGACCGATGTGGGTTGCATCTAGGGTGGAGAGAGCAAAAGAGAGATGGTGAAAAATACTAGATATGAGTGCTTGTTACTCCGCCAAAAGTGCATACCTCTCTTTACGCTTCTGCTCTGGGAGCAAGAGCCCGTGCTGGCATTGTGCTGACTTACTCTTCAACAACAAGTATACCTCCCTCTCTCTCAAAGGAATACCTTAAAGAATCTCTCTCTCTCTCTCTCTCTCTCTCTCTCTCTCTCTCTCTCTCTCTCTCTCTCTAATCCCTAAAGGAATACTTTAAAGAATCTCTCTTTCTCTCTCTCTCTTTACATCCCCAAGCAATTAATTCTTTAAAGAATCTCTCTCTCTCTCTCTCTCTCTCTCTACATCCCCAAAGGAATTTTTTAAAGAAACTCTCTCTCTCTCATAAACAGTACGCGATTAACCAAGTGCATGATTTACATGTAAACACTGGCCATTTGCATTGCAAACAGCACTCCTCTCTCTCTCTCTCTCTCTTTCCCTCCTGCCACCAGACAGAAGAGAGAGAGAGAGAGAGAGAGAGAGAGAGAGAGAGAGAGAGAGAGAGAGAGAGAGAGAAGGACTGGGGCTGCCAAAATGGGAAACCAGCCAAGAGTGGCCCGAGTGCCAAACAACAAAAACAAGAGGAAGAACAACATCACCTTCCAGCAAGGTCTTCTTCATCCTCTCTCTCTCTCTCTCTCTCTCTCTCTCTCTCTCTCTCTCTCTCTCTCTCTCTCTCTCTCTCTTCGTGTGGGCACGCATACCTATAGATTATTATTATTATTATTATTATTATTATTATTATTATTATTATTATTATTATTATTATTATTATTATTATTCTCAGGTAAGCGACTTTTTACCTGTAATTGACTTTCACGAGTACAGTCAATTTTACTTACATGGGCCACATAGTAGTTAAGGAGCTCGAACTACCACCGAGAGCGCCGGGTTCGATTACCAGGCGAGGACGGAGTGCTACAGGCACGTAGATCAAATTGGTTGACCGATAATAGACCTTACTGAGTAACCTGTAACAGATCTAACTGGCTGACCAGTAATAGACATGACTGGCTGACCGGTATTAGACCTAATTGGTTGACCACTAACAGACCTAATCAGCTGACCGGTCATAGGCCTAATTGGTTGACCAGTAATAGACATAACTGGTTAACCGGTCATAGACCTAATTGGTTGACCACTAACAGACCTAATCAGCTGACCGGTCATAGACCTAATTAGTTGACCAGTAATAGACCTAACTGGTTAACCGGTCATAGACCTAATTGGTTGACCAGCAATAGACCTAACTGGTTGACAGGTCATAGACCTAATTGGTTGACCAGTAATAGACCTAACTGGTTGACTGGTAATAGACCTGATTGGTTAACCTGTAATAGACCTAACTGGCTGACCGGTAATAGACATAATTGGCTGACCAGTAATAGGCATAACTGGCCAGCCTGTAACAAACCTATTTAGCTGACCAGTAATGGACATAATTGGCTGATCTGTAATAGACCAAATTGGCTGACCAGTAAGAGACCTAATTGGTTGACTGGTAATAGACCCAACTGGTTGACCAATAAAACATAAGTGGTTGACCTGTAATAGACCTAATTGGCTGACTGGTAACAGACCTAACTGGCTGACCAGTAATAGGCATAATTGGTTGACCAGTAAGAGACCTAACTGGTTGACTGGTAACAGACCTATTTGGTTTACCAGTAAGACATAACTGACTGACCAGTAATAGACCTAACTGGCTAACCGGTAACAGATATAACTGGTTGACCTGTAACAGACCAAATCGGCTGACTAGTCATAGACCGAATTGCTTGACTGGTAAAAGACCTAATTGATTAACCTGTACAGACCTAATTGGCTGACCAGTAATAGACATATTTGGTTGGCTGGCAATAACCCTAACTGGCTGACCAATAACAGGCCTAACAGGCTGACCAGTAATAGCCCTAACTGGTTGACTAGCAATTCATCGTCTGCATTGGGCCTACGCCAGGGGGGAGATGGGTATGGGGCTAGGAACCTCATCCCACCAGAAATGTTCATAAGTTCGTAAGCACAATAATAGGACACAATGCGACCCGAGAAAAAACAAGTGAAAAATGCGATGAAGTTTCTTCGGCGCAATCGAGTTCTCTGTGCATCGTATAATCAAGGGCACCGCAAATAGATCTATCTTTCGGTGGTCTCGGTATAATGCTGCACGAGCCGCGACTCATGAAACTTTAACTACGGCCCGGTGGTGGCTTATCCTATATCGTTGCCAGAAGCAAAATTATGGCTAACTTTAAACATAAATAAAATAAAAACTACCGAGGTTAGAGGGCTGCAATTTGGTGTGTTTGATGATCGGAGGGTGGATGATCAACATCCCAATTTGCAGCCCTGTGGCCTCAGCAGTTTTTAAGATCTGAGGGCGGACAGAAAAAGTGCGGACAGAATAAAGTGCAGGCAGACAGACAAAGCCGGTGCAATAGTTTCCTATTCAGAAATAAGGAGGCACCGAAGCGGAAAAAGAATCCAAGAGCTTAGGCACAGGAAAGATAGTTTTGTTGGAGCTCACTATTTACAGTGCATTTAGATCTCCCTTTATCCCCTGCGCCTATATAGTAGCTAAGTCGTTTCCTCACTGAAGGGTGGCTTCAGGGATAACATGATGGCTGTCACCATCCTATTCAGAGTTGTTCCACTTCTTTTAACAGCGATATTTATCCTCACTCCAATATATAATTATATATATATACATATATAAATCATACTATATACATATATACATTTATAAATGTTATATATACATATGTATAAACCTAATTGCTCTCTAAAATAATAATAATAATATTAATAAAAATTATTATTATTATATTATTATCAATCTGATGAAACATTACTAGAGGAAAACTGTTTAAAATCTTTATTGACCAATGAGATTCACTGTCCTGAAAAAGGACAAATACAAACAGAGAGAGAGAGAGAGAGAGAGAGAGAGAGAGAGAGAGAGAGAGAGAGAGAGAGAGAGAGAGAGAGAAGGTCGAGGTACCCGGATCTAAAACTGGCAAAAAGCTTTTTTTTATTTTTTTTATTTTTCTTCGTTGCCAGTTGTCCTATGCTCCCTCTCTCCCCCCTCCTTCCCCCTTCCACCCTTTTTTACGTTTTTTTTTTTTACCTTTTTTCTTATTTTTATCTTGTCGTCTTCCTTAGCTTCCAGAACTGGAGCTCTTCTCTCTCTCCCTCTCTCTCTTTCTCTCTCTCTCTCTCTCTCTCTCTCTCTCTCTCTCTCTCTCTCTCTCGGCCACAGACGCCGACAGGACAATGATCTTTGGGCTATAAAAAATTATAACGATGGCCTTTTTTTTTTTAGTCGATTATTTTTCAATTAAATTTTCTTTGTGTGCTTATCCTCTTCCAGTATGTCAATACCTCTCTCTCTCTCTCTCTCTCTCTCTCTCTCTCTCTCTCTCTCTCTCTCTATATATATATATATATATATATATATATATATATATATATATATATATATATATATATATATATAATATTTATATATACATATACAGTATATATACATATATATGTATTCTATATATATTATATATATATTTATATGTTTATACATATATATATACATATACACATACATACATGCATACATACATACATACATATATATATATATATATATATATATATATATATATTTATATATAAATATATATAAAATATACTGTGTATATATATATATATATATATATATATATATATATATATATATATATATATATATATATATGAGTCAGAGAGAAAGAGAGAGAGAGAGAGAGAGACAGTACATAGGTATGCCTCTGGCCTTTACATTTTCCGGTGCCTTGACCTATTGCATTATTAGTAGGCCTACATCTTAAGTTAACATTAGTATTTCTTAACACTGCCGGTGGTAGGCTGTGTTCGACCGGTCCTGTCTGCTTGTTCGTGCGTATCTTTCTGTCTGTTCACACGACCTTTAAAAATAATATTGACAGAGAGAGAGAGAGAGAGAGAGAGAGAGAGAGAGAGAAAGAGAGAGAGAGTTAATAAAGCTCACAGTCAACTCAAGATAACCACAAAGATTCGATGAATTCATAATCATATATATATATAGATATATATATATATATATATATATATATATATATATATATATATATATATATATATATATATATATATATATATATATATATATATATCTATCTATCTGTCTTATGGTGGGACTTCCTACAACTTGACAGGAGAATTTGTTGACAAACAAACATCTAAACATGGAGAGAAACACGAGGCACACCTGGATGAAGACAGACCCTACCTGGGATTGTAATTATACCTCGAATCTACATAAATTCTTTGAAGGAAGACCAGTGAGGGAAGCCAGGTAGTTAGTTAGTTAGATCTCTCTCTCTCTCTCTCTCGTCTCAACAGTTTTAGCATATCCCAGAACTACAGAAATCAAATTAAGTTCATTTATCTCTTTCTCTCTCTCTCGCTTCAGTAGTTGTATTATATATCAATCTCTCTTCCATATCCCAGTGGTTTCCGACATTTCTCTCTCTCTCTCTCTCTCTCTCTCTCTCTCTCTCTCTCTCTCTCTCTCTCTCTCTCTCTCGTCTCAACAATTTTAGAATATACCAGAACTACAGAAATCAAATTAAGTTACTCTCTCTCTCTCTCGCTTCAGTAGTTGTATTACACATATCAATCTCTCTTCCATATCCCAGTGGTTTCGGACATTCTCTCTTTTTCTCTCTCTTACACACACACACACACACACACACACACACACACACACACACGGCCGTTTTGGTAATTGAGAGTACTATGAGAAACTCTAAATACCCCTTGTCTCTTAATGGTAGCAGCTGTAGTAAATCTCTCTCTCTCTCTCCTCTCTCTCTCTCTCTCTCTCTCTCTTCTCTCTCTCTCTCTCTCTCTGACGAGAATGACAAGAGCGGTAGCGTTGGTGGTAAGTCAAGTACGGTCGGAACTTTTGGAATACATTAAAACAAGGTCATGAAAAGGTGAACCAGGAGACATTTGGTCTTTTTTTTTTTTGCAGTTGACCACTACAGCCACACAACTACTAGTACGAGAGAGAGAGAGAGAGAGAGAGAGAGAGAGAGAGAGAGAGAGAGAGAGAGAGAGAGAGAGAGAGAGAGAGAGAGAGAGAGAGAGAGAGCTAAATGAACTTAATTGATTTCTTGAGTTCTGTGATATGCTAAAACTGTTGAGAAAAGAGAGAGAGAGAGAGAGAGAGAGAGAGAGAGAGAGAGAGAGAGAGAGAGAGAGAGAGAGAGAGAGAGAGAGAGAGCTAAATGAACTTAATTGATTTCTTGAGTTCTGTGATATGCTAAAACTGTTGAGAGAGAGAGAGAGAGAGAGAGAGAGAGAGAGAGAGAGAGAGAGAGAGAGAGAGAGAGAGAGAGAGAGAGAGGCCAAAAATGTGTATTGATGCTGATGACTTTTGTAGATGCTGGAACCATCAAGACGACAATAAAGAAGTTTGTACAATTACTTGTTTTTGTTATAATCTAAATAAGAAACAAGAGTAACGGAAGAGGAGCCAAGATTTCCACACAAAAATAAATAAAAAAATGATGAGAAGAAAAAAAGAAGTAGAAAGAACTGGCAGTGCCTTGAGATTTCATAACCTCCATCTTACGTCGAAGCTTTGCAACATACCTCTTGTTAATTAATGACATCTGCAACATACCTCGGCTGCCTAGAGAAAGCAATAATGGGTCACAACTAGGTCAGCATAAGTACTGCAATAAGTTCCAAGAAAAATCACAGATCATAAAAATTAAGGGTAAGAAAATCCACCAGAAATTCCCTTTTTCAAACATTCTTTGTCATGAGCACCTAGCACAGAAACAATCCCCCTCCCCCCATCACAAAAGCCCCACCTCCATGAAGAAGAAGAAGAAGAAGAAGAAGAAGAAGACACCAGGATTCTAGAAATACCTGTCTCAGTGCCAGCATCAGAAAAGGAGGCACGAAAGTCCCTGCAAATACCCATCACAAGACCATCCTCAGGAGATGGGGAATACCTTCCAAATGCCCATCTCAAAACCAGTTCTTGAAAAGGAGGCACGAATACCCATCACATGACCAATATTATAGAAGACTTGCAACCCAGAAGTCCCTCTAAATACCATCTCAAATCTAGCATCAGAAGAGAACGAAGCACCAAGACTCTCCAAATACCCATCTCAAAACTAGCATCAGAAAAGAACGAAGCACCAAGACCCTCCAAATACCCATCTCAAAACTAGCATCAGAAAAGAACGAAGCACCAAGACCCTCCAAATACCCATCTCAAAACTAGCATCAGAAAAGAACGAAGCACCAAGACCCTCCAAATACCCATCTCAAAGCCATGCACCTGAGATGGGCATCCCAACCAAAATTATTCAACCTATGTCCTTGCTGGAAGACATTTGGCAGTGTAATGCCAATGCCCTGACCGGGAGACTTTATCTGCGCGTCTCCAAAGACGGAGTACAAATGCATTATTATTATTATTATTATTATTATTATTATTATTATTATTATTATTATTATTAAAAAACCTAAATGGCCATTAACTTTCAAAACAGTTTCTTGCAAGCTACAAAGCCCACGCTAGACGGATACAAAAATATAAGGGGAAAAAGGAATTTCAGACCATAACAAATCAGTAATAAAACAGCCATTTTTTTCTTCAAATGAAACGATAAATTTCCTACCAAATAAATTTCCAATTTGTAGTAAGGATTAAGCCTGGATTGAGGATTATAGGATTAAGGATTAGCCTATAGCCACTAGTTATGTATCCCAAGTTCAACAGGCATTCTGTAAAGACTGCTAAGGATAACACGCGTAAAACTCATATATATGTATATGTGTATATGTGTGTGTGTATATATATATATATATATATATATATATATATATATATATATATATATATATATATATATATATATATATATGACTGTGAAATATTTCTGTTAAAATAGAATTCCATCAAATATAATGATCTTCTGGTATAAATACTGCCTTTCTGTAACTTTTTCCCATTCACTATTTGCCTGAGAAGAGAGACAGTTTGGTCTCTGAAATATAGCCTTATTTTCCACATTTTAGCGTATCTATGGGCTCCTTATATTTGATATATATATATATATATATATATATATATATATATATATATATATATATACATATATATATATATATATATACATATATATATATATATATATATATATATATATATAGATAGATAGATAGATAGATAGATAGACAGATAGATAGATGTTTTACTCAGGTTCGAGGCAAGTTATGGTCTGGTCACATCCGGGAGTCAGCTGAGTGACTGACCTAAAATTCCTTTTGCAATAAATTTTTTTTTTTTTACAGTAAACTTACAAGACATTTTACACAAGGGATCGATACGAGTAGTAATGGGTCACAATGAATCCCGCTAACCACAAGACAACCTAACCTAACCTAACCGCCTGACCTCGCCTAAGTGCATCTTACCTGTCCTTAAGGCTTCCACATCCTAACCTAACCTTAGTTAGGACTCGAGCGAAAGGAAACACTGCAACCTGACTTTGCATTTTAATGCATTTTTATCTATGCATTTATTTTTTCTTTTTAGATCTCCTCTTTCTGCATCTTCGTTTACCTTCTCTTATTACCTAATGAGCACCTTAATATTCTTTGGAAGCTTGAATTTCAAGTCGGTGGCCCCTTTGGTGGGCTTGTTTCATATGAATAGGGATCATCTTCTGAATAATAATAATAATAATAATAATAATAATAATAATAATAATAATAATAATAATAATAATAATAATAATAATAATAACGATATCAAATAATAATAATAATAATAACGATATTAAATATAATAATAATAATAATAATAATAATAATAATAATAATAATAATAATAACGATATCAAATAATAATAATAATAATCGTCTTAATAATAATTAGCCTATAATAATAACAGCAAAGAGCTGCAGAATTTCCCAAAATAAACCTATACCAATTTGAAGAATGGAGACCACGTATTCTGCGACGCCACACAGGCACGCGCATGCGCGGGGCAAACGTGACTGTCCCTGCACACATAATGTGACCTCTGACCTTTCTCCGCTGACCTCATCGGGGTGATGTTCCTCCCGGAAGTGGAAAGATAAGGAATCAGTGAGATAACTATAATTCCTTTTCTGAAGGTTTACGGATTACGTGAGAGAGAGAGAGAGAGAGAGAGAGAGAGAGAGAGAGAGAGAGAGAGAGAGAGAGAGAGAGAGAGAGAGTGTGTGTGTACATTTACAGAAAATTCCATTTTGCCTCTGGGGACCTTAGTAGTGAAATATGTCCCTGATGCTGCCTTGAGTGTAGAGGGTGGCAAAAGAGTTTGCATATCTATATAAATATATATATATATATATATATATATATATATATATATATATATATATATATATATATATATTCATGTATATATTCATATATCTATATGGTTATATATAAGTATATAATAAGTATATATATATATATATATTTATATATATAATATATCTATATATATATTATATATATATATATATAAAACCAGAAGGCGCAGAAAAAGACAGCATGAAACATAATTCACTTTATTTTTACTGCAACGTTTCGAGACCAGTGTCTCATCATCCAGGCTAAAATGAACGATAAAAACTGGTAAACAACACAACATAACAAATTTTTTGCTGACACGCAAAACATTGAATAAATATATATTATATATAATATATATATTTATATATATATATTATATATATATAATATATATATATATATATATATATATATATATATATATATATATATATATATATACACACTATAGGGTTAGCTTAACCCATACATCAGATAACGTCAGATACGACACTGAATTTATTCCCAAGACAGGAGACATATTTCTAATACTCTACACACCATACACGTTAAGGAGCGCTCTCCAACAGTACGTTGGCCCTCTCACACATACTACATCACTATTGCAGCTTTTTTTATGTTACTACTAGGAAGGAATGGAAGAGAATATAGAATTTAGGCCAGAGGCCAAGCACTGGGACCTACCAGGTCATTCAGCGCTGAAAGAGAAATAGACAGTAAGGTGGTTTGAAAGGTGTAACAGGAGGAAAACCTCGCAATTGCACTATGAAGCAATTGCTAGGAGAGGGTAGAAAGTCTGATGGGAGAAAGAATATGAACGGAGGTACAGTAAATGAACGAAAGAGGTTGCAGCTAGGGGCCGAAGGGACGCTGCAAAGAACCTTAAGTAATGCCTACAGTGCACCACGTGGGGTGCATTGACGGCACTACCCCCCTACGGGGTACTACTGGGAAGGGACAGAATGCAGAAACGCCAGAAAACAGTCGCTACCACATTCACACCCTAATGACCGGATCAGGGATGAAAAACTTTTGCAAATACTAATTATAATCATAAGGTCATCACAACTGACCAATAACAACAGTGAAAACAATAATCGTGATAATAATCTCAAGAGATTATGTTGACTATCATCTCTCCTTGCCTATTATCTGTTCATTTCTGCTTATCGGCCTATTTCCCTATCCACCCATCCATCTATTTCGGTCAGAGATCTCAAGGTTATATGTATGTACTTATTTATATATATAATATATACATATATATTATATATTTATATAAACATATTTTACCCATTAATATCGAAGTCACTTTACCTTGGGAACAGCTTAACCCAAAGGGACTCGGTATTTTATGGAAATAAAACTGGTTTTTGGCTGCTTCTCTCTTTTGTTATGAACCTGGAGTAGCCTCGTGTATAACAATCCTGGAGCCCCCTCTAAGTAAGGATATATATATATATATATATATATATATATATATATATATATATATATATATATATATATATATATATATAGGTGTACACACACATATATATTAGAGAGAGAGAGAGAGAGAGAGAGAGAGAGAGAGAGAGAGAGAGAGAGAGAGAGAGAGAGAGAGAGACTCAACAATAACAATGCAACAGGCCTTGACGACATAAAAATTAAAACATCAACCAACGGCTGTGTGTGTGTGTGTGTGTGTGTGTGTGTGTGTGTGTGTGTGTGTGTGTGTGTGTGTGTGTGTGTGTGTGATTGTTCTGAAAGTCAAAACGGTAACTGAAAGGTGCAACCATTTAACAGATCACGAAAAACACTTTGTCAAAGAAACGACCAGATCAATCACCTTTGATCTAATAGACTCCGGAGCGGCGTCTTCTAACAATTCCTAGAGTACCTAGCAATGTTCTCAGCACCCTGGGACGTAGATGGGACCTACGAGGTCATTCAGTGCTGAAACGGACATTGACAGTTAAAAGGTTTGATAGGTGTAACAGGAGGAAAATCTCGCGGTTACACTGAAACAACCGTTAGGAGAGGGTGGAAATTAAGACGGAAAACAAAGAATATGAGCGGAGGTAGAGTAAAAGGAACGAATGGGGATACAGCTAGGGGCCGGAGGGACACTTTAAAGAACCTTAGGGAATGCCTACGGCGCACCGCACGAGGTGCACTGGCGGCACTACCCCGGATACGGGTATGGCGCCAGTACCGTACTGTATAGTAGGCTGGCGCCAACGGTACCTGTAAAGAACAGGAGAGGTAGCAGTAGGCAGTGTGGGGGATCTGTTACTGAAGTTGGTTTAATTGCAATGAGCCTCTGTTGACCAAGTAAGGGTTTTTGTACCGGACAGTTTGTTGAGAGGTTGGTCGTGGCCAGGTGGGCGAAAGGGTGTGGGGGTGGAAACTACGAAGTTAAGAAGTGGAATGTTAACATAATTCATAATTGGAAGCATATATATATATATATATATATATATATATATATATATATATATATATATATATAATATATATATATATGTATATATATATATATATATATATATATATATATATATATATATATATATATATGTTTATATTAAAAATTTTCCGTATATATATATCAGAGATGAATAATAAGTATAAAACCAGAACTATATATATATATATATATATATATATATATATATATATATATATATATATATATATATGTGTGTGTGTGTGTGTGTGTGTGTACAGGTATATATATATAATATATACAGTATATACTGTATATATTTATTTATATTAAATATGTTCCGTAGATACCAGAGACGAATAATAATTATAAAACCAGAACTTGAATGATCAACACCTTTCACACTGATTGCCATATCGCAAACAGTGTGAAGCACAATTAAAGTTCGTTATAAAATCTATACACTAATTAATTTTCATTATAGAAATGCTTAAATAAATGCAATCAATAACGTCATAAATTAGCAGCAGATCTCAAAAGTACAAGGTGCACATTGTCTAAAGTCAAATACAATGAAAATGGAACCACGGAAATGCTTCATGAAAAAAAAAAGAAAAAAAGACGAGTTTGTGCAACCCAAACCACAAGAACTCGACCTTTCAGGTAAACCCTCCAATCGCAATAATAGAATAGAACAGAATATACAATTTAGGCCGAAGCCCAAGCGCTGGGACCCGTGAGGTTATTCAGCGCTGAAAGGAACATTTAGAGTAAAAAGTTACAAATGCGTAACGGGAGGAAAACCTCAAAGCAGTTGCACTATGAAACAATTGTTAGAAGAGGGTGCAAAGTCAGATGAAAGACAGAGAATATCAACGGAGGGACAATAAAAGGAATGAAAGAGGTTGAAGCTAGGAGCCGAAGAGACGCTGCAAAGAACCTTAAGTAAAGCCTACAGTGCACGGCGTGAGGGGGACTGACGGCGCTAACCCCCTACGGGAGAATGCAAAATGAGGAGTTACGTAAAAGAGATGTCTAAAAGGCTAGCGTAAGTGACATGATGAATCAGTGTTTTGAGATGGTTTGGTCACGTGGAGAGAATGGAGGACGATAAGGTGGTAAAAAAGTGTAAACTACTGGAAGAAAGGACGATAGGAATTCGAACAAGTGCTAAATTGATTGAGCCAAAGATGTATTGGAAAGGAAGCGTGAGAGTGCATAGCCCAATGTGTGTGTGTGTGTGTGTGTGTACGGGGCTCGACGCACATGTGATGAGCCTTTCTATGTAATATATAAAGCGGCAAATCTAATGTATACTTTTTATTCACCTCATACAAAGCGCTATGCAAGCTCTAAAACACAGAATGAGATAAATATGCACAAATATAAATAGTAAATTCCATAAAAAACCACTATTGTGTATACAAACAATAGTAAGACGCTCCAGTTCTAAAAGAGTTGCACATGATTCACACAGTTAATCCGTTATCCCTTTACACTGATCATTTAATAAAAAAAAACATGATCTAAATTACAGGCTCTCATAATTTCAGGGATCCCTTATCTGATGTGATGTACTGATTACAGTGTATATATAATCATATAATACACTGTATATATTATATATATATCCCCAGTACAATGCAACAAAGGCTTGCCATTAATCAAAGAAAAGAAGGCTCTAAACCAAAATGCCAAAAGAGCAAGACAAGATAAACAGGAAGCAAATAATTGTAAAGGTCCCCACACCAGGTAAATAGATGCTCTGACGTCGCGGAGTTGCGCAGGGTTTAAATTTGTGCTCCCAGTGATTGTCATTATTGTCTTTTTACTCAATTTTAATTTTTTTCTTTTGCTTTTTTTATTTGGACTGATTTCCTTTTGGTATTATTATTATTATTATTATTATTATTATTGTTGTTGTTGTAAGAGCCAATGTTACTGTTGTTCTTGCTAATATTGTTTTAATTATTAATACTACTTTTATTTGGCGCTAATAACAATAATAATAATATTATTATTATTATTTTCTTTTAACATTAACATTACAATTATTAATGAAAATGAGCAAACGTTCCTATGCAACAAGCCTAAGGGACCATTTTTACCGAATCGGTAAACAACAAATTTACATAAACAAACCAACAAAAATATTAGTACACAAGTCCTCGGAGACAGCAAACCTCCACCAAGGCAAGGAGGGATAAGCAACCCACATCCCCAAAAGGTCCCTTCTCCTCTAAACGTTACATTCCTCGTTCTCTCTCTCTCCCTCTCTCTCTCCCAGAATCTAATCACATGTTAGTGGCGAGGCCAACCTCTCTATGTTGGTGAGATCTTACGCACAGAGAGAGAGAGAGAGAGAGAGAGAGAGAGAGAGAGAGAGAGAGAGAGAATTACGTGTGATCGCATTTCTGTTTAACATATCTGGGTATACGCATTTTAAAAGAAATATTTCATTACCAAATACAGTTGGTATATATATATATATATATATATATATATATATATATATATATATACACATATATACACATATATATACATATATATTACACATATATATAGGTGCATATAAATATGTAAAATTATATATATATATATATATATATATATATATATATATATATATATATATATATATATATATATATATATATATCGTTCCTATATATATATATATATATATATATATATATATATATATATATATATATATATAATATATCGTTCAACAAAAATACCCACTTTAATATAAATTTATATATGCACACAACAGTAATGTTAAACTTACCTTGTAATCACGTTCAATTTAAGAAGTAATATTTTACGATGCCAAAGTATAATGATCCAAATATCGCGTCACTTCCAATCCTTTTGGGTAAACAAAACACTCCACATAAAAGCAATTACGATAATAAATAGATATCTAACTATTTTTTAAAAATACTTGTGTATAAATCCAAGTCGAGAGTTCGTACGTATACGGAACACGAACAAGCACTTCGGCCGTAACAAGTCCTCACACTTCGGCCTCACAGTAAACACTGATTGAAGTCGGTCCAGGCGCTATCGATAGCGCTGGCGCGCTGCTGAGGGTTGTGCACTGAGCTAGTCCCACAAAATCCGAGATGCCGAATGCCGCCGTCGTTTGCAATTCATACCATTTTTTATTGCATTCTTTTGCATTTTTACTCCTCCGCTGTTATACAACGAATTGGTTAGCGACTCAAACAGCTAAGCTTTTTTTTCATCTCTGAAAAAGCGCCGCAGCTAGAGACTTTCTGTTTCGTTTTGTTTACCCTGACCTTGCATGCTAACCTGTTCGGTCTAATCTCCTCTCTTCCTTATTGTTTATGCGGTTAATGTTTTCTCTCGGTGATTTTCTCATAATTACGCGTGATTATTATTTCATTAAACAGTGACAGTTAGTTACATTAATTTGAGAATGGCACTAACACGACGGGTATTTGAAACAACTTGTCCAGCCAACTTCTAACAGCCATTTTAAAATCATTGTACTGTTTGAGTGGTTCTTTAATAGCCTTGTCTTATCCACCCTCACGTATCAACAACATTCAGACTCTTAGCAGTATGTAGAAAGAGAGAGAGAGAGAGAGAGAGAGAGAGAGAGAGAGAGAGAGAGAGAGAGAGAGAGAGAGAGAGAGAGAGACATAAGTTCCCACAGGCAACTCTTACCACACAACACAAGTGAACGACCACTGCTAGTGTTGCCATACGAACAGATTTATCATATTTTCCTAATTTGCGCTTAATGTTTTCGTAATTCTGTATGATAACGCAATTTCTATAACGTACGCTTTAATTTCAAGCGTTTCGCAGAAAATATTGCGACATTGATCGACGGAAAGAGAAGGAATTTGAAAAATACCCTACAAGTGGCATCAGGCCCTAAGACGCACCCAAAATTCCTGAGGCCATGACACTTACATCTCCTGGCGTTCAAAATTCATTCATAATTTCGCCTTCTAGCAACAAATATCTACTTTTCGGTAACCCTCAGTGCGATGGCGTGACAGGTAGTGATCGCCTGTATATGTGAAATAAGAATAAACTTTGTTCATCTTAAGAGCATGCGAGCATTTTCTCTCGCGATGCGCTCTCGATAATGTTGAGAGAGAAAAAAAAAAACGGCTACTTTCAAAATATCATCGGAAATTGTCTAATAGACGTCAAACTCTGGAGTGATGTTAACACGCGATCACCCACTACGTTAAAGAGAATGCAATAATCACCTGTGTATAAATAATTCACTGTAATATAGAGGAAAATACAGTGTCATTAGGGCTTGTAATCTCCATGTTCAAGAATAGTACTAATTGCACACATGGAACTCCGTGTAAACATTTATCACGTAACGAGACAGGCAACTCGTTCCCTGCCACTAGGCCTTTGAGTAAAAGAAGGAAGTGAGAGGTCCTCCTCTGAATAAAATAACATTAAGACTCCGTGGGTAGAGTAGATGATATCTGAATGGGCACGTCTTTCAGTCAATGACCATTGGACAGTTATTGTAATTGACATTAACAGCCAAGCTGCAATGTTAAAAGCTCAGTATCCTCTAAAGAGAGAGGGAGAAGCCAAGTGGAGGGAAAAGGAATACAGAAGTAAAGACGGGGCTGTATAAGAGGAATAACAAAAATTCACGAATATGATGCAGCAAATAAACTACGAAATGACATGTACGTGAGCCTGCTCAACAATATCTTAACTGAAACTGAATTTTGAGCCTCGGAAATTCCTACAATTCAATAACATTATCAGGGAAACAGTTCCATGATTTGGTCATAGTTGAAGCAAAACTTCCAGGAAACAGTGGTGCTGAACCTATTAGATGGGAACATAGTACTAAATATGTACTATGTGGTGGTTGGTAAAAGTTGGGAAAATCTGAATGCAGAGGATAATCAGATTTATGAAAAAATTTTAAGAGCATGCGCTATGCTTGGATGGCTTCGTCATAGATTAATACCGACATCTAGAATAGGAAACTTAATTGAACATAGGTTTTGTCCAAAAAATTTAAGATAGAAGTTTGTTGCTGGAAACCAGAAAAATAAAATGGACACGTTGATCCTAAAAGACCACTAGTGCAACATTTCTTAGTACATACGAAGAAGAGACAGATCGGACATGCTTCTCAAAATTGAAGTTTAATCTAGAATTTTACTTAGAATTCTATATTAATCGCGTGCTATAGAAGAAACATTGCCAATGAAACGAAATAGGTTTGGCTGGGCCGTCGTCTAGTGTCCTAGACCTATGAATTTTGCTACTGGAGCAAGCCCACAAGTCCTAGACTTACTTAAAATAATACTTTGCTTTTTGTTAGGGCTTGCCTTCATGTACTATTACTAGCTAAATCTCTGTTAAGAGATTCAGCAGCCACAGGTTTATACTCAGGAGATAAGTTCGATGCAAATAAAGAAGGATCATTAGCAAAACCAGTAAACGTCTTTAAGGCAAACCACATAATGCAATTACTCTTTGCAATCTACTTGCTAAGAATTCGGTAATGACTCAAGACATGCTGCTCCAAATCTCATCAGTCTAGGTTTGGATGTATCTATGACACTGGAAACTGTAAGATGCACATCACAAGTACTTCAACCCTTGCGAAAAGCAAACTAAACTAGGGAGGATACGATTACTTTGAGCTTTTTCAATCAGGCATAATGCCACCTTTGGATATTAGGGGAGTTATAGAAACATAGATAATCTGCAGGGCTAGAGCTACCCCAAACATTACTTGATGGAGTTACATTACAAATTCTCCAACTAGTGAAAAAAAGAAGCCACTCTGGTTGCCTTGCGAAAAATACCAGAAAGTTTCGAAGGTAAATAATCAGTATAGCCAAAGGAAAACTACCATTTGAGTCTACGCCTACATGAACATTAAGGTGCAGTGTGAAGGTCTTAATGTCAGGTGGCCGAAAAGCTATATACTAAAGTCAGTTCAGCTTCAGCACAACAGGAATGATACATAATAAGTTTCCCATTGTTCTACTTCCTGCCAAATATACCTGCCAAAAGAGTTGTCGTTTCCTTATGACAGTAAGCGACAGAGCCACCTGGTTTGAGCAAAAGAAGAGTTGAGTCTACAACAAAAGTACAAAGTTAAGTATAGCCTGCATTTTTTTTGTTCCTGAGATGTACCAGTAACGGTTTCTATTACTGTCATGCGTATTTATTTTCAGTTGAAGCACAAACACTCTGACCCATAGGCCTATTTCATTTCTAAGAATAATATATAAGCCTCTTGTTTCTCCAAATGAGTACATATACAGCCGTCTTTCGTGTTTAAAACGATGTTTCAATAACAGAGAAGGAATTCAATTGTCAGTTACATTGAAAAAACTTTCATTTAAAGGAAAATTAGACTTTACTTTCTTATAAAACTGTGACCAATTTAGGAGCGAAAGACCACTCGAAAGTCTGTTCCAGCCTGACTGAGATTTTGTAAATATCGTACAAATAACAAAAGGAGCAGTCAGTTCGCTTTTGATTACTGAAGGAACCACAACAGAAAACTCAGTTAAAGTATCAACAGCACTGGTGAATCACCAAGGGAATTATTACACGCCTTTTCATCCTAGATGGGGGGGGGTGGCTCCACTGGGTATTAGGATCCCGTTTCTCAGTAAGCAGAAGCACACATTCACACTAGTACTATTATCATTGCTATTCCTATACGCTAGCAACCCTATACTACCCTAATTGGCCTATTAATATTTTCTGCAGTACTCTCGCTGGTAAAGTTATCTTATCGGCACAGCATATAACATACAAATCACATATTGTACAACAGCTTTTCAGATCCTAGGCATTAATTTTCCATTCTACTCTAACTGTACGAATCCATACTCTCTATTGTTCTCACACTCGTAAATTTCATATTTTAGCGCAACATATTAAGTTAGAAAGATACATGTTATATGAGATAATAGGAAATGAAAGTTCAAAAAGAGAAGCATAATTAACCACATGGTGATTTATGGCAACCGGCCCAATCGATTCACGCTTACCATAAATACGGAGGACTTCTGCATAACTAGACTCTGTAATTATTCAGAAAACAACGAATTACTACCGTCACGCGTCGTAATTTGGCCGCGCCATGCAAGCAAGAATATAAAGTGGAGTATTATATTAAATATACATATAAATGGGTCCTCGTTGTGTAGAGGTTAGGCCACTCACGTTGCCATCGAGAGGTCGCGAGTTCAATTCTTAGACTATATCACTTTTCTTACATTCCGTTAAATTTCACGCTGATCTTGTTAATTTTTTTTAAAGCTGTAAATTATGCACCTAGTAGTCCCTCAACTGTGGTTGGCTGTAGCCAGATGGGAAAAAGGGCATGGGTTAGCGATTTCATCCCAGGGTGGAAATCATCAAAACAATAATAATCATTCTTTCAGGCGCTGTTTCAGTTATACGTCTAAAACATCAGCTTATCCAGTCCAACGGTGTCAAGTTCGTCGAGACTAAAGTACCCCCGCCCCCATTAGGAATTCAACACCTCCGAAGCGACAGGAGACAGAATGAGGAATCCAAATTTAAAATTCAAGTGGTTTAACCTCCCAACGTCCGCTCCAGGACAGAGCGAAAGAGAGAAATTCAAAAATTCAATTTCATTTTGAGCGACCGAACTTGTGAGATGTGAATTCTCTAACTGAATTGATATAAACCGCAAGAGAGAGAGAGAGAGAGAGAGAGAGAGAGAGAGAGAGAGAGAGAGAGAGAGAGAGAGACTAAAAGCCTGTTTTGCTTTGCATAAGCGTCTTCAAAACTCAAACGTTTTAATTCGATTAACCACTCCGTAAGTGTCTGTGAAATTCAAACGTTCAGAGACAGTTTGCTTTGCTTTAGTTTCAACAAAACTCTCATATTTAGAGCCAGTTTAGTCCTCCATAAGCCTACATCAAACTCAGACATTCAAGAGTTAATTTTGCTCTCACTACGTATCCATAAAACTCAAGAATTTAAAGTCAGTTTGGGTGTGCATAAGCATCTATATAACACTTGACAATTTAGAGTAAAGTTTGCCTTCCATGAGGCATTATAAAACTCGAAAAGTCAGATATGAAAACTATTACGACTGGACAGAGTAGCAAGAAGTTAGATAACAAACTGCACAAAAACAATGATAATACAGTAAAAAACATTTTTTTTAACCCAAATATTCAATTACATCCCGCCCGTCCACTCTCTAAGCAGACATATAAATGCAATAACGATAATCACATAAAATAACGGATCACAAAGTCCCGTAATGTCACCACAAAAACCGCTGAATCTTTTTCGAAAATGTGACAATTTCGCCGCCAGCCATAACAAAACTCAAAAATTCAATTATATTCCGACTGTCGGGTCTTAAATCGTCATGTAAAATGAATAGACAATAAGAAAACTAATCGCAGCATAACGCAAAAGCAGATAATGTATTCGAAAAAGCCATCAACCAGAATCGGACACCGAAAAGGTTAGGCTAACATAACCGATTCAAACACCGTCTTCGAGTTGTGATAGACAGACCAATCGCTCCGCGGTGTTTTATTTTCGCGTTTTCTTGTGGTTTCTTTATCTTTTGCGTCGTGTTTTATTTAACAGGAGTTGCTGATGCGCTGATGTTTGTTCTGTCGTTTTGTTAAATCCTTCACATGCTTATGCGTGTCTCATTTTCATTATGCTTTTATTGATCTACTTTTCGTGGTCTTTTAACTTTACGCTAATTTTTATTGCTGTTTGCAATGCAATTTAGTTTATCTATCTTTTTCTTACTTATTTTCATCTGTGTATATCCTCTCTTAGTTCTTCTCTCTTTTACATTTGGGCTTTCTGGGTCGTAGGCCTACAATTGTAGACCTACCTATTCTTTCTTGTCATGAGAGGTTCACGACTGAAAGAAAATCTGCGGGCAGACTTACCATATTTCACTTCAATTCAGCAAAAACCTTTACAACCTTTCTTAGTTTTCAAATAATAATAATAATAATAATAATAATAATAATAATAATAATAATAATAATCTACACGCTTTCCAGGGAATTAAGTGGGTTGCGAAGGTACTACTACCCTAATGGTTATCAACAAGTATAAGTATTGGAATGAGATGGCAACTCCCAGACACTGCCCTGGAGGGTGGTCACCCATCCTGTCTGTGACCAGACCCAGTACTGTATAACTTCAACACTCAAATGACCAGTGATATGGTGAAATTATTATTATTATATTATTAACTACTGATAGGGACGACCCCATCTTTTCCGCTTAGTCTTTAGTCACTCTTCATTGTTATGACGCATCTCTTATTTCTTAGCTGGTCCACTGGTTCGAATCTATCCCTTTGCATTATGAGTCACGATAAATAGTTGAATAATTAAACGACTTTTTAATACTTTTTTTTTTTGCCTTCTTTTTGTCAATTATTTCTAATTAAATCAATTAAATAAAGTATTCCAGGCATTTTTATATTCACTAATAAATATATTTCATCTTCATTTATTCAGTTTCTTATCCAGGCTAGGTGACCAAAAAAGAAAGCTTGACAACGTTGGCACATAATCCCCAACGCCATGTTTGAAACTATAGGGGTTACAGGGCCAGCAATCTCATCCTAAAAACTCAACGCGCAGCAACTTGCAATAGACCTTAGTTGTCGGGGTTGATAAGCAGTGAGTCATAATGAGGCCAAGAGAGCAAAAGAGTAATATAATTATTAATGATATTCAAAACAGGAAAGCATGGCCAACGGGTTGAAAAAAAAAATAGAATTACGAGCCTTTGGTTCAGTAATGACTAAGATAATGAACGGTAATTTGTCTCTTTGATTTAAAAACAAAGTGACTACTGCTACAATAACTACTACTGCTACTGCCATTATTATTACTACTACTAAATAACAACAATTACTATTATAACAGAACAACACGGAAGAAGCGTGAGAGGCCATAAACTAAATACAGATAAATCAACAAACGTTTAACACACACATCCATAAAAAGAAAAACAAGCCAGAAGAAACTGAAAGCGTAAAATAAAAAGAAAAGCTAAACTTCTAGAAGCCTCGGTATAGGTCTAGGTAGCCCCAGCAACCTCGCTTGCTCCTCAGCTCAGCTGCTGGAGTCAGTCAGTTGGCGCCAAGAGGAAGCCGCGATCGGACACGAAACTTTTGGCGGGAAGATGGCGTCGTACATCTGTCATCCCGCTGTTGTTGTTCTTCTTCTTCTTCATCTCATTTTTTCGATGGAAATCAAGGCACAAGCTTCGTCTGAAGTGAAGCGAATTGGTTGGTGGTATTCGTATCTCTCTCTCTCTCTCTCTCTCTCTCTCTCTCTGTCTCCTTTTTCTCTGGGGTTTTGTGATTACATTCGTATCTTATTCTTGTTCAGTAGAATGATGTTTCTCTATTTTTTATTTATTTCTTTGCCATTTGTTTGTATGTTTAAATTTAACTAGCTGTTGATTCATATTTGTTTCTTATTTTCTTGTTTGTACACTTACATACATAAGCCGGTCCCAAGCCCGGATACGAGAAAAGGGTAAAGCAGTGGTTAGTTGCCAATGCGGAACGAGGTAACCCAACGGGTATAACGTAAGGTCAATGCAGCACTGACCGAAATAAAAGCGGTAAAGAGACGTTATTACGAGAACAGAACACCTGACGGGAGTTACGCGACCGCGTGATACGGAGACCTCTATCCATGGGGGTCAACGCGCCACTGACCGAAATAGTACTAGTAATAAAGACACAAACTCCAATTACAGGGAATACCCATTGTGGGGAGGTAGTACCGTCAGTGCACCTCAAGCGGTGCACTGTAGGCATTAATTAAGATTCTTTGCAGCGTCCCTTCGGCCTCTAGTTGCGACCCCTTTCATTCCTTTTACTGCACCTCCGTTCACATTCTCCTTCTTCCACCTCACTTTCCACCCCCTCCTGACAAATGTTTCATAGTTCAACTGCGAGATCTTCCTCCCGTTACACCTTCCAAACCTTTTTTACTCTCAGTTTCCGTTTCAGCGCTGAATGACCTCATAGGTCTCAGCGCTTGGCCTTTGTCTTAAATTTTATATTCCTGTTCCAATTGCAGGGAACAAGTAGCTGGAACTATGTCAGTAACACGCTAAAATAATGCTGTGGGAAAAAAGCCTTGCGTGATACATATTAATATTGTAGAGAGCGAATTCTGACGGAATACAGGTAACCTGTTTATCCTTTATTCATCGTCTTTGTGAGGTAAAATACACGCATGTTTCGAATAATAATAATAATAATAATAATAATAATAATAATAATAATAATAATAATAATAATAATAATAATAATAATAATAATAATAATGTTTTACTTTACATTATAAGCAGCGAACATCACCTTTCCATGCAAATAATGGTAATGATACTAGAGTTTTCATTATTTTACAGCAGAGTGAAAATACCCTACTTTGATGATGCTATTAATATTGATATTAATATAAAGAACATCTTCAGAGAAATACAGCCGCAATATATGATTCATAACTGTCGTGAGATTCGGTAATAATCGACTCTTGACGACTGGCGTCACTAATTTGTGAGGAAATAAAAATTAACTATGTTCCTGAATTTATACTATATATATATATATATATATATATATATATATATATATATATATATATATATATATATTATATATATACATACATACATATATATATATATATGTATATATCTATATATACATTATATACACATATATATATCACATATATTTGTCTGTATATATATACATAATAATGAATAAACACTCAAACATAACACATTCCTAACACATATATTTACCTCTGTTTATCAAAATAATGGCCGTTTCTTTCCCCTCTACTGCCAAGCTTTGGAATTCTCCCCCCTGCTTCTGTTTTCCGTGCTCTTATAACGACCTTCCTTCCCCTAAGTGTCATTCATCCTTCGGGTCTGGGCTAGGAAAGGGCCTTGGCATTCAACACGCATAAAACAAGAACACTACAACAAAAACAAAGAAATAAATAAATAAAATTCCATTGGCATATCTAGTCGTCGTCAATTGTTACAAAATTGTGTTATACAAAAGTTTTTGCATCACAGACTAACATATTATGTCCTTGATTTGGCCGTGTTATCGCTCTTGTTGAAGATTGTGATAAGTTTACGAGGCATTGTGACTCCTGGCTCTACTGCTAATTCATAACTTCATTAATTTTAAGAAAGGAGACCACACGCACACACACATACATATATATATACATACATACATACACACACACATATATATACATATATATATATATATATATATATATATATATATATATATATATATATATATATATATATATATATATATATAATGTAAGACAAACATATACTGTATATATAGGTATATATAAATATATATTTTAAGACATATGCATATATATAGGTGTATATATATATATATATATATATATATATATATATATATATATATATACAATGTGTGTATTAGGGATTAAACTCCATAATACGGGCACAGAATATGAATACACTGCACAGGCTCAACAATATGAATATTTACGCCATCACCGATTAACACTGCTAGCTGAAGCATCTTCACTCTCCCCCCACTATTACAATGCTCAGAATTTTCCTGCCTTCCCTTGTACTCCCTTATTCAAATCCACCATCTCCGGAAATGACGTTGCAAGGATAACCGGGTTGTCACAGATGAATAAACTTTCACTCTGCATTCCGGTGCTTTCGTTTCATTTCTCTCAGGAGAAACATTAGACTTACTCTCTATTCACATGTGTGGGGTTGTGTGTGTGTGTGTGTGTGTGTGTGTGTGTGTGTGTGTGTGTGTGTGTGTGTGTGTGTGGGTGGGTGGTTGTATGTGTATGTGTAACTGTGATAAATCTGAAACTGTGCACAGTTACCTGTATACAGAAATGGAATGGAATGGAATATAGAGTTCAGGCCAAACGCCAAACACTGGGACCTATGAGGTCATTCAGGGCTGGAAAGGAAATTGAGAGTAAGAAGGTTTGAAGGGTGTAACCGGAGGGAAACCTCGCAGTTGCACTATGATATAATTGTTAGGAAAGGAGATAATATGAACTGAGGTACAGTAAAAGGAATGAATGGGGCTGCAGTTAGGGGCCGAAGGGACGCTGCAAAGAACCTTTAGTAATGCCTACAGTGCACCCCATGCGGTGCACTAATGGCACTACCTACCTACGGGGGTTACCTGTGGATATGAATGAATGCTGGTATGTTTGGGTAAAATGATGAAACTAACTAAAACTTACTTCACTTAACCCAAATCAACCTAAACGAACCTTCGACTGGTAAGCCAAATCGGTCCTGGTCGTTTCGGCCGTAAATCACTTAGGCCGTAACATCCAAAACATTGTAAGACGTTATGTTTATGGTATTTACCGTTATGTTTATGGTATTTACCGTTATTATTTTATGTTTTACGTACATCCCCAAGGGGCTGGTACTAAACACGGCGTCCATTTTGCACGTAAACGTGCTTACGGCCTAAATGACTTACGGCCGAAACGACCCGAACTCAGCCAAATTACAGGTTAAATTCAACCAGTTTGTAAACATTTATCGCTTTTACCAGCTATGTTGATATTTTCGCACGGGCACCAGCAATTATGAACGCTATCGGCTTATCCGAGTTGTCCTTGCTCATAAAATTTCCATTTAAACACGCTAGCTACCAAAGGATGTATATAATTATGTTAAATTTCCTTTTAATTATAGACCTATGACCCTCCTCTATTGGGTTATGTATCATATATAATGCATTGCTTACACACATACACACACACACACACACACACACACACACATATATATATATATATATATATATATATATATATATATATATATATATATATATATATATATATATATATATATATATATATATTAAATATCTTAAGCCTCAAAACTCACACACACCGAATTAGTCTCAGAATGTAATAATTGTCGATAATCAGAGAAATAAATTAGATACATTTGTGATTTATGCCAGTCCCCAACTTGGAGACTCCGCTGTGATATAAACTTCATATATTTAATATAATGTAAAGAGAGAGAGAGAGAGAGAGAGAGAGAGAGAGAGAGAGAGAGAGAGAGAGAGAGAGCATTAACATTTTTTATTTCATTTGCAGCGATCGTGCATGACAGCTGGTTAGATCTGTCGTCAGCGGACTACGGACAACGCTACCGAGAAATCCACGCAAAGCTGACGTTCGAGACCGTGGCGTTGAAATTTGGTCTCCAGACCGAATACCATTTGGTCTCCAAGGAGGATTTGCACACGAACACCCTTTGGAGTAAGCAGGGAAGCCTTTTAACTGTTAATTTGATGCAGTTTTTTTTTTTTTCTTTTACAGCGACAAGGGTAGTTACTATGGTCTCGTTTATCCACGAAGCCATCCTTTTTTGGATAAACGGTACCGCATATATACATATATATATATATATATATATATATATATATATATATATATATATATATATATATGCGGGAAATACTGTGAGTTTTCTATAGACTGAATTTTATCCTGTATATTTTATTTATAATACTTTCCTTTCAAGAAAGGTTTATTTGTTGAGTTTTAATTTTTTCTCATTATATATATATATATATATATATATATATATATATATATATATATATATATATATATATATATATATATATATATAAATATACGATAGCATACTTCAAGTCCATAGCTTTAAGGAACCACTACTGAGTCTAAAGTGATGTTTATAATTATTTGCTTTCGGCAGCCATCTGCTCATGCGCGTAGCGTACCCCCTTCAAAGTTTTTTTTTTATGCAAAATTTCATTAGTACTATTACTAACTCCATGATTATATAACTCGCTCTCAAATTCTAAGTGATATTTTGGTTGTATGTTAAAAAAAGAATAGTTCCATGGTGATATTTACGTTGAACTTTTCGAGGGCTTAGAGTTAGACCTACAGACGGCTATACGTTCTATGACGTCGAAAACGGCAACCCCAACTCTGATAACCTATATATCGTTCTTACCGTCTCTTTTGGTATCTCTCCTGGTCCAAATCCTGCGTGACCGACGCATCCCTGCCCCTTCAAAGGATCCAAAGCAGTGGTGGGTGTTGCGGGCATCGGGAAATGCTCCATAAACGAGGCTGTGATCGGGAACGGCCGCCGTTTCGGCAAACCAACGTTGGCACTAAGTTTGGATGTCTGTGGGAACCAGAGCGGGTTACTGTTGCCACTTTATAAAGTAAAGGTGGGTGGCACTGCTGCCTATATTTTTTTCTTGTGCAGTAAGTTATTAGAAGGGTAATTCTACAGAAGAGGCCCTCAGGGATGAGCAAGTAAACATAAACAAAAGACTGTAACTTTCCCAATTATGGTACATTTCTCAAATAATCTCGGTAAATTTCTCAGATTATCTTAGTAAATTTCAGTGATCTCAATAAATTTATCAAATTACCTCAGTAAATTCCTCAAATTATCCCAGTAAATTTCAGTGATCTCAATAAATTTATCAAATTACCTCAGTAAATTCCTCAAATTATCCCAGTGAATTTCTCAAATTATGTCGGTAAATTTCTCAAATTATCTCGGTAAGTTTCTCAAATTATGTCAGTAAATCTCTCATATTTTCTTAGTAAATTTCTGAAATTATGAAAGTAAATTTCTCATATCTCACCAGCACCGCAATATTTATGCCACTTTTCTTAAACTTTATTGATAAGCGATATTTGCGTGTGGAGCTCTTCTGTAGAATTACCTTTAGAAATGTTTTACAAAATGATACTTTTATTCTTGGTCTACAGTGCGGTTTGAATGTAAAGATATAGGCCTATGGTATTTTTGATCCTTGACATACAAATTTGATGATTTGCTAAAATGTTATATACGGTTAAAAGAAATAAAAGCATAGACCCCAAGAATGTACCACTTTCTCCCCATAACATCACAGTACTGTCCAGTTGCTCTCACAGCAAACCTCGATTTTCGTAGATTAATATCCCTTAACCGTACCCTTGCATTATAAGATGAAATAAAAGACGGTGGGAAACCGAGGATTTTGGTAGGGGTAAGCACAGTGATGTCTCATAACCTAACCTACAGCACCATAGACTACCCCTTGCCCACATAACCTAATGTAGCAGTTAGAACATTACCCAGGATGCATATTAACCATACCATTCTTGACTTCTTGTAAAATAAGGTGCCATGTCCTGTCTGGCTGAAGGGCTATTTTACCTCTTGGAACCTACTTAACCTTTATTGAATCTATTTGGGTAATTCACTTCGGTTCATCCCAGTCTTCCCTACCTTAGGCCATAACATCACGTTTTACCAGGGAGAAAGCCACCCGCCTCTTAGGATTCCTTCATCTTTTGCTAAGAAGTGTGGTAGGCCCATTGCTTCTTACAGAAATATATCTTAGCTTTTTTATATATATAGTCAGTGTGAGCAATAATGCATATAGCCTAGATCTCACCAAATCCCCCCCCCCCCCAAAACTTCCTTGTTCTTTATCCATACCCTGACTGTGGATATTACTGGTGAGGCAATAATCAAATAGACCTTCCAACTGCATTCCTTCAGTAGTGTTATTCCAATCACTGATTTGCAACATGAAAGAATTTAGTTATATTCTAAAACATAGTTCCTCGTTGGACGAGTCGGTAGAGTTCTCGGATAGCACTCTGCTAGGCCCGAGTTCGAGTCTCCGACCGGCCAGTGAAGAATTAGAGGAATTTTATCTGGTGATAGAAATTAATTTCTTGGTATAATGTGGTTCGGATTCCACAATAAGCTGTAGGTCCCGTTGCTAGGTAACCAATTGGTTCTTAGCCACGTAAAATAAGTCGAATCCTCTGGGCCATCCCTAGGAGAGCTGTTAATCAGCTCAGTGGTCTGGTTAAACTAAGGTATACTTACTTTCTTCACATATCACGGATAAATTCTGCTGAAATTGGGTAAAACAACAGGATTCCAAATTACACACACACACACACACACACACACATACACACACACACACACACATATATATATATATATATATATATATATATATATATATATATATATATATATATATATATATATATATATATATATATATACAGTATATTATGTATATATACACATATACTGTACTCTGTATGTAATTAAATGTGTTAATCTACGTGGATGCATGCCTTCAGCCAAAAAATGAACTTTTTGTGTCCCCCACCTCAAGATTTCATTGTGTGGTTTTGCATAAAAAAAATCTCTGTAAATTGTAGGTCGACCATCAGTTTCAGTGCTTGGTTCAAGTGCTTATGCATTGGTTGGAATCAAGTCTCGAGGAATTCAGCTCCGGTAATCAGTCTTCCAGTGCTCACAGAAACACAGTTGTGCTTAAGGGATCTTTGTGGCCTTCAGCCTCCAAAATAGCGACAGGAGGTGAAGGGTGAGTGTTTTATTTGTTTTTCGTATAAATTTAATTCGGTATGTTTACATGCTCCCTTTTAGGTATATTTTTCTCTCCATGAAACCATTTGTCCAGAGGGGTGGCCCCAGAGAAAAGCCAGGGTGCAATCACTGCCACTTGCTGACTATATGTTCGATATATGAAGAAGACTAGTATATTGTATTCCTATTATTTTTATTATTTTTTAGTTTAGAGTGTATGCCTATATTCTGATAATATTAATGATTATTACATTAATAATTAATATATTAATAATTTGATAATTAATTGATCACAGAGATTCCTGAGGAAGATTTTTCTTATATAGTAAATTTCAGCAATTTCCAGGTCTTGTGCTAATTAATATTAATGTAGTCTTAAGTTATGGTTCATGAATTACCGTACATAAAATTCATTAAAATTACCCAAAATGAAGTTGACATAACAATTGACAAACAGGTCTGTGGCCTAATCTTCACCCCAGCTGAATTCCATACTCCTTTGTTGGCTTACTACTAACTGTCATTCAGTTTTCAACAAGGGATAAGTAGCTTTGTTGTGTCCAGCTTGAGCTGTGATTAAAAAAAAAAAAAAGAATGCTTATTTTGAAAAGTTTTGTTCCCATCTGTATTTTCTATCTTGGTTCATGATTACTATGCTCATTTTTGATCAGTGGTGATTGGTTTTGTTTTACTCATCTTCAGGTGTCACCAATCCCATGCTTTATCCACTGCAGATATCACCTTATGTACCTCAACTGTGTTGGATCAGATGCCATCCTGGGCGATGATGAAGTAGAACTGGAGGCTTATCCACGGAGGATGTTGATGGAGATCGGGCGGAGGTTCCTTTATGGGAAGAAGCTGGTAGTTGCAACTATTCATGTGAGTAAATATAAATACAGTGTTCTGTTTACTTTCATCATCATCAGTCTGCTGACATTCATGAGATCTGTAGGGTCTAACTGAACTCAAGTTAGGCATCTTGTTTTTATGGGAAATTTATTACTGTCAATCTTTTGCCACCGCAGTCATCCCTGACATTGTTCTTACCCAGGCTTCCGTTAATCATTTTTCTTGCTTATCAGCGCCCACCATTTGCGATCTTGGAGATGTCTGGCAACAACATTGTTGGTGCTAAAGGATTCTGCTATGAGATGCTGAACTCTATGGCACAGAAATTTAACTTTACGTAAGATAGAAAATCCTTGTTTCCTTTTGCTTGCTATAGGGATATCAAAGACCATTAGTGTTTAAGAAGTGCAAGCTATTTATTTAGCAGTATTTTAGTTTCCTGTCACCAATAGAAGTTCACAGCACAATCCCTATGAATGGCATATCCTCACTGTACTTACACTACCCTGTAAACATGGGTCTGCTTGCAGTGTACTTTATGCATACGGTGCAGGGGCCATTAAAAGTTAGTTGCAGCATCTCTTGAGCTCAGCAGCAGTACTCTTTGCCTTTTCATTTGTTCCCTTCAGTCTCTTCCCATGTTACTGTCCAACATCTCCAACTTTTGTTGTGCTTACCCCCCAGAGTTTAAAAGAAAGGATCCCTCAGGTTAGCTGTAGGAGAACTTAGAAATGAGGCAGAGTGATCTGGTTAAAGTACAGGTACTTGAAATGATTTTCATTGTTATTGATTGTAGCTCTGCACTCCCAACCATTTCCACATGTAATAAGTTAGTAATTTATTTCTTCAGCTTCCACCTTCTTTTCTTCCATGAATATTCAGCAACAGCACTTCTCTTACATAAAGAAGTATACCCTTCAAACACTCCATTCATAGAATTTTACAGCTCTGCTTTCAAAGCCTCCGTAGAGCTTTTGCCGTCCTGCCACACATTCTCTGTGATTCACTTCTTCACCGTTTACACATTCAGCTGTACAGTCACTCCAAATACAGTACCTGTGTATAGGTCGTTCACTTTTATTTTACCAACATCCACTTTGTTCTAACCACAAATATTAGTCTTGCTACACTTTTATTTACCACCATCCACACTACACATTTGTTATATCTCACCTTAGTTCAAGCCACAAATATTACTCATACTACATCATTTCAGCCTTCCAGACAAAAATAATTATCATGATCTTTCTTACAGGTACAGTCTGGTTCCACCCTATGATGGAAACTGGGGAGGTCTAATGCCCAACGGGTCGTTCAATGGCTTGGTGGGCATGGTGCAACGCAAGGTGTGCTTCGAGATGCACTACTCATGATAAAATCTTATTTACACTCATTTCCTTATCATTCTGTACTTTATTTGATTAAAAGTGAGTTCTGTGTGTGTGTCAGTTTTACAAAATGCTCTTTGGAGATCCCCATCTTCCTTTGCTGCAGTTTTCTTGAATATTACAACTGCTATTTGTTACAAAATGCAAATGTTTGTTGGTTGGTATTCCATGTTCAATAGTAAAATTGTCTTGTACTTGTGGAGAAAGTAGAAGGATGTCTTTTCTTATCTCTTCTCTTAACATTACGTACAGTAGTTGCTAAGTCCCGTATGATCCACCAAGAGAGAGCTCATTATGAGTCAGATTTTTGTAGTGCTGTCATACAAGCATGCAGTTTAGCAGCATTTAGCATTTTGCTGACAAACTTTGCCCCAGTACAAAAATTTGTTTGACAAAGTTAAGTTGTGTATGTTGGTGAAGGTAGTATCACATGAAGAATGTGTAACTTCAGTTTGTCGACAAAAGTGACCACTTGGTGCAAAGTTTGGCTGCAAGGTGCTGAAGAAGACCAGAAAATATTCTACAAATTCTTTGGCACATATCTGTGAGGAAGTTGTTGATACTGTATTGAAATATTGCTTATGTAGAGTATTCAGTTTGTTTTGCTTGTCCAAGTGTGGTGTCATGAATAATTTATGAACACACTGTTTAATTTCAGGTTGTAGACTTTGCCCTGGCCAGCATAACCATGACGTACATCCGTGAGAGAGTCATTGACTTCACCCATCCATTCTTCGAGGAACCAACAGCTATCTTAATCCCTCCACCAAAGGAACAAGATAATTTCTTGGCCTTTTTGAATCCCTTCACATGGCAGGTTTGTTGTGGACAATAATATCATTAAATATAAGTTAATGTAAATAAGTTTTTTAATTAGTGCACTGTAGACCAGCAGTTTTTAGCTCCATATTTGAAAATGACATTTTTTATCGCAAAATTTGATAGTACTTACTTTGCAATTGATGTCTTGAATGCTTATTTTGCAGTTGAAACATTTAATTATTCTTGTTTTTCTCAAGGCAGAAATTATTTTCACACTACGCTAGATTTAACCATGCGATTGCAAATTCCAGGTCTGGCTGGTGATCCTTGCAACCACAATTGTAGTAGGATGGTTCATGTGGTCGCTGTCAGTCTTAAATGACTCACTGATAGCACATCCAGAGAAAGGGAGCAACAGCATGCCATTCTATTATTACATCTGGGCTTGTGCATTTTTGCTGACTACGCAGAGTAAGTGCAGTAAATACCACTCTATAAGATTGGGTTTTGACTCCAAAAATGGGCAACAGAAATAGCTCCTTGTAAAGTTCTTTGAATTTTTTACAAGTCGAAAGGTTAAAGGATGCAAACCCTTACATATTGTTTAGACCAGGCATGGATAAAGTGCAGGATAATGTACAAGTGGAAAACATTGTCATTGTGAGCGTCAGTATCCATAACACTACTTCGAAAACTGGGGCAGAGTTTTGCAAGATTATATTTGAGCGTTGAGAGTGAGAAGGTTTACAGTTTTTCAGAACTACTTGACTTCTTAGATGCTTGTGACTCTCTTGGTCTGGTTTTCCCGAACTTATGATGAGAAGTGATATTTAATATCTTCATACTTTGTATGAAGCATAAGCAGTATTCTTGTTACTACTATTATTATTATTATTATTAGGAATAATATTATTAGTTCAGGATACAGCTGTTTTCATCATCATTTGGACTTCAAGGATCTCTGTAGCTTTCATTCAGATTATTATTGAGCTGTATTATTATTATTATTATTAGTTACAAATTGTGCTTCAATTCCAGGTATCCGCTTGAAGCTAGAAGGCCCAATGATGATTCTGAATGGGTTTTGGGTCTGTTCATGCGTGATTTTCATATACACCTACACTGGAAATCTGATTGCCTTCCTGACAGTGCCCCAGATGAGCAATGTCATAAAATCCTTGGAAGAGCTATCAAATCAGAGAGAGATCCTTTGGACATACAGATCTAACTCTGCCCATGAGACGTTGTTTGCTGTGAGTTGCGTTTTCTCATATAACGTGCATGATTGTACACAACTTATTGAAAGTTCTTATTGCTGCATTAACAGCATAAACTGTTTTATAGACACTGCCGCAAAGTACTGGCTATCAAGAACTGAAAGTGCAATTTGTGTGACTGACATAGTGGAGGACATTCATCATCTGTATATTGTATGGGTATGGGTTTGATTCAGTCCAAAGGTAAATGATGATGATTATTCCCTCAATATTATATTGCAATAAGCACCCAAAATATGTTTGAACTGCGTGTTTAAAAATAATTCTGTATATGTGCCCAGCTTCAAACCAACTGGGCCGCGTATCGAAGGCGCCCCCTATACTGTGGTAATGTACTGTAGTCTTAGAAAGTTAAGCTGCATTCTAACAAAACCTAATATCTTGGTAATCTGAGTGGCTGTGGCATTAAGAGACAGGAATTTTTCCAAGCTAGTTATAAAAACTTACTTGACATCATCAATTTATCAAGAATATTTGAACAGCTTGCATTATGTCCTTTGAAAATGACAAAACAAAACAAAAAAAAAACAGAGAAAAGCATGAAGCTAACTTTCATAATAAAATAACTTTAAAATAAAAGTTAATACAGCAATACATTGAAATCATTATGATTTATATTTAGTGATTTTTAAGAATCCAGGAAAAGGCAGTCAAAATTTTTGATAAACATTTTCACTAAAACAAGGCAATCACATTAACTTGTTTTATTTCTTAACAGTTGCAACTTTTCTTGTACAGCATATGTACTTTTAAAATAAGATTTAGCGTTGGACATGCATGCACCTCGTAAGATCACAGTTCGACTTTTTCATTCTGCCTTAGAAGTATAAAGTCCATAATGAGCACTGGTTATAATCTTTGTGATCCTACAAACCTTGGCTGTGAATCTGGGCTCCCTACCTCAGATGTTCCTATTGGCCTTTGTAGCTCCTAAAGCTGACCCTCTCTGTGTGTTAGTGTGTATGATAATTTTTGGATGCGGTAATGTGACAGTCTAGCATAAAATATGAGACCATCCAAGAGAAGGGTAGAGGGAAGTTGATGAAGGATTAGAAAATGAAGTACAGTAGTTGAGGACAGAAGTACACGAGGCCAGACCCAGTAACACCTTGTTTTATTGTGGTTAGTGAGTTTGTACAGAGATAAGCTTTTGCATCTTGAGTTTCTTTTATTCTGCAGATATGATTATTTAGTTGGTTTCTTATCTATTAATTCATGCTAAGGAATTATATATTATTATTATTTCCTTTATGACCCTTCTCCTTTCTTATTTACACTGAAAAAATTTATAGAATTATATACATTACTGCATTAGTACAGATATATATATACTGTGTATACTGTATGGCTCTATAAATGAACTAAGTATATCTAATGAACAATTTTTTCCCGTATGTACAAGTAATATTGGGTAATGTTTAAAGCAGATTTTTTCTGCTTAGAATTTGCCAGATGGTAATTGTTTTAAATGGAAATAAACAAAATGGGTAAACTGTTTCTTTCTTAATAATACTGAATTTTTAGCCATCATTTCTAGTTTAGCATATTTGCATTAGTCTCATTTTAATGTAGTCAATCGACTAAATGCCTTGGACAGAATGCCCCAGCACCAGGGACCTACTACAAGATAGGTGTGCTCCTGAAGGAGAGACCTGATCTCTTCGTCACAAGTGACATGGGTGGCGTTGAGGCTGTTCTTGGAGGCAAGACTGCTTTTATCAAGGTAAACCTTCAAAGTAATGACTGATTGGTTGGTTAAAGTAATGTCCTTAGCTAGATTGAACAGAGTTTACATTTTTAAAAAATTGGAAAAAAGGAAGCAATAGACTTACCTCTGAAGATTGTTATAAGTTAGGGAAAAATGAAACAGAAGGAGGTTTGAAAGCTTGCCGACAGGATGGATAGGTGGATGTATGGAATATGAGGCATATGCCTCTGTGCACTTGGGCCGAGAAGTCCTTTCAGTTTGAGACTGGAGACGAAAGGAGACAGTCACCAAACCAAGTACTAATGTGAGGATTAATGTTTTTCTTTCTCCTTCTTTTCATGTTTAGACCTGGCCTACATGAAGGACAGAGTTCTTAGTTGCAAATCTTGTCATCTAGCTTAGGTTTAGAGCAGTGTCAAAATTACTTGCTTTTAGTTTACAGCAGTTTAGCCATTTCAGGGTGAAACTGCAGGGTGACTGTAACCTAACGTTTTGTCCATAACTAATTTTTTATGTATTGATTGACGTATTTATGTTGTAGTACTTTTGCATATACCATATTCTGTTATATTTTTTCTTGGATTTTTTTTCTTTCTCAGATGAAAGACCTTTTCTGTATTGCTCAGTTCACAATGCAGATTCTCCAAATCCAAAATTAAGGCCTAAAATGCAAATGAAAATCCTGAATTTGTCTTGAGTTTTGACAGGCGAACACCCTACTTGCATCACGTGGGAAATTTCCCTGAAACTGCATCACTTTGAAAAAAAAAATGGTTGAATGCTTCTCATGTTCAAGCCATTGCCTTAGTAACTTGTCCCTCACTGGCATATTCAAAAGTAAACTTGACAGGTGTCCCTTTCTGACATTCTCAAAACTGTCATATCATGTATGTCCCTCTGGTGTGGGAATAATAATAATAATAATAATAATAAAAAAGTTTTGCATCTTTGAGAGGACTCATGTTGGACCCTGAAGCAAGACAGATGGATGGTTTTGATTATGAAATGTTAAGATTATTCAGTTAATTTATTAGTGGGCCAATGTATGACCTTTTGATATTTCGTAGGAGAAATCGTGGCTAGACTTTGCAATGGAGAGTGACTACCTGTCAACGAAGCGGTGCCGATTATATCAAGTGAAGGACTACTTCTTCAGTGCTGGCTACGGATGTGTCCTTCAGCAGAATGCTGTGTACCTGAGGCTCTTTAATGCAGAGTACGTTAAGATCGTTACTAGAAGTTGATCTAACCTGAAGTAACTGGGAGGGCCTGTAACTTGTGATGATTTGAGGTGTCCGATTAATGATTGCCATGATGTTGCCGGAGGACTGGGTCTGTTTTGATCACTGAAGCAAGAATAAGAACTTCCTGATCTTGTTATGTGTTGGACAAACTATGATTGAAGGCACTAAATCCGACTTATGATGTCGAAGGTTTCTGTCTCTCATATGCCTAGTCTATAGTTGAGGCATTAATGGAGTTTTTTTTTGTTCCCAATTTGTCATGCCCTTTAGCGCACTAGTGCCAAAGTTTGAGTGAAGACTCAATGAACAGTAGCCAAGCCAAAGCACAGAATTCGAAACTGATGAACTTTCCCTTTCCAAATATGTAAAGAACAAAGGTAAACTTTATGTTGGATGTATAGGCATAGGAAAATATGGATTCTTGTGGTCCAGGGATGCAAACAAGTACACCTTCCTGATGGATTGTTGCATTGATTCCAATGTTCCATTTAATGGGAATTTGCCTCACAACTTCAAACTCATGTCTCCTTTAGTATTACAAATAGGCATCAAAGCCTAGCAATCTGTTGCAATAACAATGCAGGCACACTAAAATGAGGTAATTGGATTATATATTCTCGACAATCCAGGAAATATTCAGTGATGCTACTGGTTCAGTCTAATATACAAAAGACTGGTGAGATTGGGAAACACATTGTTAATAAGTCATTGTAGAATGTCAATATGTGAACTATTGATTACATTACAGTAATTAGAAAATTTGAATTACCTAGTACAGCATATCTTTCATAAAGCAAGAATACCTAGATTATCATGACTTACTTTGATTTCCTAACAAATACAAATTAGCCAATAGAAGTGTAGTTCCAGAAAAGTACCTTGATGTAACCAAGTCCTGTTTTCCATTGCTTTCAAAATCTTTATAGAACATGAAATGTATATGATGGTGAATATATTTTTATTTAGGAATGACAAGTGTTGTAAAGATAAACATGAAAAAATATCACAAACCAAACTGTTTTGACACAATATGGATGCATTTCTATCCTTTTTCTTACAGGGTATTACGAATGATGCAGAATGGCCTGTTTGCTGTCTGGCAACGAAAGTATTGGCCCAAACCAAACGAGTGCTCCAGCATCAAACGCTCTACAACTGGCCCCCGCGCCCTTAATCTTGGCAACTTTTCTGGACACTTCTTCCTCTTCGGCATTGGTGTGGGTCTGTCTTTCATTGCCCTTTTGCTGGAAAGGGTGTACCATTTCTTTTCTCCCAAAAAGTAACTTATTTGGTTTTAACTTTTCGTCCTTTGATGGCTCATGACATTTTTGGTATGCTGTCAGCATCAGGAGACAGACCTTTTTTCTGAGAATGATGATTGTAATGTGGATAGGTCATGCAACCTCATTTAAACCTTAGGTTATCTTTCCTGTAGGAAATTTACCTTCAGACTATAAATTTAATTATTTACATTGTAACTACTAGTCAAAAGTATACTGTATAATTCAAGATAGTTGACTTTCAAGTTTAATTTTTACATGTAGTTCCTGCTTTTTACCTTAAGTTTCATCATTGTATTAATAAATCAATATCACAAATGTTTTATGTCAGCTTTTCCTAATGGAGTTAGACTTAGACTAACTTGCATCCATTTTAAACATAAACATGAGCATAAAATTCCCAAGGGAAAATAAAACTAAAATGAAAAACCTTAATTTATTACATTAAAATAAAGGAAATATTTACATACTCATCCATCCCATTCAGATATGCAGTACTATACACACACATTCTGTTGAAAAAAAAAAATTAACTGGGGAAATCAGTTAGTGAATGATATATATGGTATACATTCTATGCAGACTGTAAGTGGCCTGGTGTTCCTTTAAATGCCAAACAAGTTGCAAACATGGGTGCACACTGTGGGAGTCTGTATATATTAGCAAGCAGTATCTACCAAGTCTCATGGTGGCAGAATTCCTTACCTTTTTACTAATGACAAAAAAATGATTGTAACATGTGAATTACTCTTAGAAGTTGGAAAAAGGTATTCCAGGCAACAAATTCAGTTACTTTAGTGTAAAATGTAGTTTGTACATTATGGCCAAGAACCATCAGTGCAAAATTTTCAATCCCCCTTCCACAATCACTAATGTATATCCAGCTTTACATGACCTAGAGTCAAAATAGGCAAAGTCACATAAATCTCATTCAAATTCGTTTCCTTTCTATTCATCATGTCCAAGGGATTTTGCATCACATTCTTCCTAAGAATGTGCTTACTTCATGAGGAAAAGATACCTTGAAGTATTTTTCATGAAAGAAAATTGCATGAATAACTCATATTCAGAATAACTCATATTCAAAGAGAAAACATTGGAGAACAATTATAACATGAACATCTCATATTAAAGAGAAAATATTTTAGCTCTGGTGAACCGCAATACTTGTAATTCCTAAAAAGGAACGTTGGCAAAACCAAATATAATTTCTCCTGTAAAACAAAGACAAAAAGTTGAAAAGACAAACGCACACAAGCACTTCAAAAGGCATATCTCGTTCTTATATCTTCCAACCGTTTTGACAGTTCGTTTGGCGTTTTGTCCAGTTCTTCAGCGATGTTCCTCTGCTTGCCAGCATCCACCATGTTGAACTGTTCACAGAGATCTCCGTCGATAACATTCTGTTTCAGAAGAAAATGTCATGTTGAATTATATGTGAAGTTCTCTTGAAGAGAGAAACACAGTGATTAGATTTACAGTAATATTATCCAGAATACAGAATTTTACGAAAAAACCACACGGACTAAATCTAAACCAAAGGTGAATATGTCATTTACACGGAAAAAGTAACTTGCAAACATCGTACAATGAGAAGCATTAAGGATACAAATCTGGAGACCACAAACGTGCACTAAACTTAGGGAGACAATATTTCTGACAATGAATTGTACAAATCTGAAAAGCATTACCAAGTAACTAACCTTGACAGGGAAAAAGTATGATCTAAAGGAAAGGTGGTCTCGGCCACACAAAGGAGGGTGTTCTGTTCTCATGTGCATCTCAAGATTCTGGAATAATTCGTGATCTTCTCGGGATGTGAAAGGTACAAGGACTCCAACAGTTCCACTGAGCGTTGTGTACACAAGAGATTCACTGCCTCCAGGAATCAAAGTTGCTTTCTGCATAAAGAAGTGATTAAATAATATTTTCACAGAATACTGTCTCACTAGTAATCATAAACTTAAAATAGGTACCAAGATTTTACATCACCGACATTCCATTAGACTCGACACCTCAAAAAAAAAAAAAAAAAAAAAAAAAAAAAAAAAAGCACTATTGGATAGGTAACTGCCACTGAAACCCCACAATTTTGGCATGTAAGTCACAGTGACCATCTGGAGCTACCAATCTCATCCCCTCAATGCTCCCACAACAATCTTCTACTGCACTGTACTATGAAATTTACACAGATTTCAAAGTGAAGCTAGTTCTAACTTTGTTCATCTCTTTAGTAAATGCATGCAGAAATGCTATACATCTTTTCCATACCTAATATAAATTATAATGAACTTAAAAGGTGTTTATTCTTCACTTTAAAAGGCTGTTGGGGAGCAGTGAAATTGTCCGAGGTCTAAATAAACTGCATACAAAGGCTTCCTTACAAGAGTAAGCAGTGACAGAAACTTGATGGAAATATAAACAAATGCCCAACACTAATCATTACCTCCAGAGTATTCACAGTCTCTCCCACGTGGAAATTAGCCACAACTTCAGTCTTCTGGGAGGCGCCATTCAATAATCCTCGATCCCAGAGGGCCTTGTTTCCTGTCGGATCTTCATCTACGTCATCGTTTATGTCATTCCCTAGGCGGACCTGAATAAAAAAACATACTGTCATGTATTGTCGGAAAAACCTTAATCTGAAGTAATTTAAGTAGTTCACAGTCACATTTCTAGAGTCCACAATTGATCCAGTAGTTTTATTTTCAAGTGAAAGGACAAAAACTTGAAAGGCAAGGAAATGCACCTGAAACCTTACTACATAAGAAAATAGAGAAATAGCTTAAGATGTCTCGTGGAGTATCGACAAACCTTATGTGGAACAAGGTCACATGGCATTAACATGGTCAAGAAAAAAAGATGTACTAAATAAGCCAGATCAAATGTTAATGTCAATTACATAAATACAGTAAATACAAACTGCTAAGCACCACATTACCAAAAGCATTTGGAGACTGCAAAAATTAATCAAACACGATCAAGAAGAATGTCAATCTCACGTAAAAATAACAAAATAATTCTGTACTGTATAGTGTTAACTCATGAGAGAGCATGTCACACTACATATAATAATTTATTCTCCTAATTTATTTAACATTTAATGAAAAAAGTATGAATAACTACTCAAACCAGAGTTAAATGAAGGTTTTACAGTTTTTTTTTTTATATTTAGCCCTGAATTCCAGTCAAATCCACACCAAATATACAAAATAAGGAACATCAAAATACAATGTGCCTTCTAAATCACTAACTAAAATTAATTTCAAGTCCATCTTACCACAGCAATGTTGCCAAATTTGTCAGCAACAGAAGCAGTGTCGTAATCCAGCAGGCAAGACGTTGTGACCCAGCGCTGGTTTGTGTCATCAGTAAATATGATGAGTTGGTTCTCGTGTCTCTTGTAGCGCAGCACAAACAGACTCTCCTGGACATCACTAACAAAAACTCTTTGACCACGAGCTTTGATGTCGACAATCAAGTTTGGTATGTGCTGTTGGTGTAAAAAAAAAATAAATAAAAACTCTTATTCATATAACTAAATCAATGAACTAGAACAATTCAGGGTGAAACCCTGGATGAAAAGATAAAACCTGAAATATCTGTGCCTTGACAAAAGTAGGTATAAATTTCCAAATTTCAAACATCAAATTCACATACAGTAGATACACACAGCTGTTAGATACACAATATTATCCACACTGAAGATTAAGTATAATGTTTCTTAAACTGTTATTGGACTAATACTCCACTCCTCAATCTTATTATATTGTAAGGGTTTTCAACAAATAATGTTCAAAATAATTAACAGTAGATTTCATATACTGTACATGAAATTTACAGATAAAAATGGCCTTCAGTATTAGAGCCCGCTATCGTGTGACACTTAAGTAATTTAAATGGCTTTATCAACAAATATTTACATAAAATTATTAGTGGAAACTGAAGTATCAGCAACAGGGAAACATGAGATTCAGTGGTGCACATGTTAAAAGTCCTCAATGCCATTACATCCCTCAAATGTCTAACTGTAGTGATGACTCTTAGAGTAATACAAACAAATTAAAAATGGCAACCAGATAACAAAGAAGGATTGGGAATCAGGTTAATGGTCCTACCTTCAGATAACAAGTACTGTTGGGAAACCTGCAACACCTTTAAGGAGCCATAATGAGCATTAAATCTACTAGAGTACCTGAAAAAAGGTAAGTATTTAGTAGTTGCAAAACATGAAATGGTGGAACCAACCTTATTTTCACACTTGCGCAGCAATTTTTTCTTCCCCAAGTCATAAATTCTTAGAAGCCGGCCAACGCCCACCAAAACTCTGCCATTATAAGGGCACAGGGCAGTTGGTATGTCTTCCACCTCAGTGCGATGAACGAGTTCTAAGCTTGTGCACTCTCCAACCACCCTGTAACCAAGATATTAACTTTTTAAGCTAAAATAAGATGACTGTATAAAACGTGCAGTATTATAGTCGACAACAATTAAAAAATACAGAATCCATTAATGAACATTTTTTTTTTTTTCATAAAGACCCATTACTTTTACCACAACCTAATTTGTGTATCAGCAAAATCCCAGAAGTTGTTGAGAAAGACCATTTCTACAGTCTTTCATAGAACAATAAAAGTAGTCTGGCATTTGAGGTATGGCCAGAAAGGCCTGTCAACTTTAGGACTTCCTAAAAGGTACAAATACTGATAAAATTTCGATTTATGAACGTGAACCCATCTTGGAAAGTTAAGCATCTGAGGAAGTATATAAAGCAACAAAAACCCCTCCAAGCCAAAAGGAAAAAAGTCCTATAATTTCCGAAAGTGATCTGAGAGAAACTAATTACAGTACTACTGACTCTATGAGAGATGGATGGTGATTAAATACACTAATTGCCTAAGCTTGATCATAGAAAGTGATTATACTAATTTAGCTAGAGATGACAAAGGACAGTGGGGCTGAAGTGTATCGTTACCAAAATATAAGGATTAAACCACAAAATTCCACAATGAAGAAAATTTGTATGGACTCCCAAACCAATGAATCAGGATCAAACAAAACCTGAAGATGATTCACAGTAATCCAGAATGGTTCCAACTGTCCAAGAATCTCATAGGTGTTGACCAGTTCACAGTTGCACAAATGGTGATTCATTTGACCACTGGGGGCCTAAGGGAGAGTATGTGCATCTGCCAACCTGTATAAGTCACCTGATCCTTTTTCTGTTATAATGGGATGATGTGTCTCAGATTTCACATGACACAAGTCACTATGTTAATGTGGATTAGTGGTGAAACAAAACTAAATACAAAATTCCCAAGGAACATTATTCAAAGTATAATGTAACACCCATTTATAAACTGTCAAGTTTCTTACCTGTAGCAGTATATGTATCCGCACTCAACTTGACGAGGACTGAGCTGATAATCTTTGACTGTTCCAACTAGAAGGAACTGTTGATCCATGTCACTCTGGTTGGCAAACTTCACAAGGGAAATGCTGTAAGGGAAAATTTATCTGTGATAATTGGATAGCTTTCAATATTTGAGATACTAAGACCAACAATCATCACTTTCCCATGAAGTGTGGGAGTTGCAAACTAGAGGGTCAACTGGTTTTATCAATCCATATCTGTCATAACCAGGGGATGCAAATCTTTATTATGATATGGCTAATATCTATACCAAGAGTAAAGGAATGCATATACATCAAATTTAGCCCAAGAAACCTATACTAACTGTTCTAGACTAATAAATTTAATCTGGTTACAAGATCTTGTACTGACAAACCAACAAACATACATCTTTTAACTGCATCCTTTACTATCACTTAACAAAGAATGCAATGTCTGCAGTATTAAAGTCCAAATAGTTGCTGCAAGAAACTTTTTCAAGTATATGACTACTGTACATATAATGGCATAGATTAAAAAGCTCATATATTCATTTTGCACCTTTGAAATTTCAGAAGAGTGGCATCTCTTCATTAATAATAAAAAACATTTACTGTGTTGTTAGTCTCACCTAAAAGCTGCCTCATTCTGGTCCAGTCTGATGGTGTGGAGTGTATTGCCCTGAATTGGTTCAATGATGCGTATAAGAGATGCCCACATCCCGGGGCCAGCTTTTGGTGAGCCAAACACAGCATCTGGCAAATCTTCTGACAGGAGAGCCTCTGCCATTCGTTCTGCAACTTCAGCTTCTTCTTCTCCGGCTGCCTCTCGAAGTTCCTGTTGATTGATATTAAAAATGTGGAGTTTATGACAGATTAGAACAAACTTACTTTACGAGACAATATGCAGTATTTGCAAATGTCAGAGCAGCATTCTCTTTCTTACAGAAATGTATCAGAGTAATCAGCTGAGAAATGAATGATTACTTCAAACATGTAAACTACCTAAAAATAGTCACAAAGGTCACAATAAAAGATATATACTAATAACAAAATACACATCTACAACAATCAATAAATGCGTTCTCCTTGTGTTAATCTTACTAAGAATCAAAATATAAACTTGACAATATATCTTCTGATGATACATCGGAACTTAACACAGCAACATTCAGCAGTTTTATTACGGAAAAATCTTCACCATACAAATGAGAATATTCCTTCATGAAACCATTTCAAAATCTAGTACTGTACTGCCAATTACATTAAACACTGAAATAAAAAATCAACTGGTTTCTCTAATGCTACGTTTTTGGGTTGTCTTGCTAAACTAACTTTCAATAATTATAACATTCAATAAGGTTAGTCAAGAGCGAGTCAAAATGAAGAAAAGGCAGAAAACTGAACTGACCAATCTCTTGCAGACACTTTGATGATAAAGATAACAATATGTCACCATTTAAAATTTGTACGGATAAAATATTATCATACCTCTGCCATCTGCATCTTCCTCTGTCGCTTGGTTTCTTCAGTGTAGGCATTGTGATCTGTCTCAATGACAACTAGATGTCCACTTTCCTGGTGAATTACAAACTTGCGGGGTGTGTATTCAAGTGGATGAGAAACCTGCAAGAATGAATGGCTCCTTTTACAAAGTTACTTAAAACTAAAGATATAACAATACACAACAAAATACACCTGAAACTGTGAACTTAAATATTTTCTTCCTCACTTACTAAACAAACTGGAATGTATATCATGAAGATACTACATGACATTCGAAACTATTCTTATCAAGTTTGAAGTGAGTTGCTAAGTCATTTCATAAATCAACTGTGACCAAAACTAGTTACAGTTGCAGATGTCAATACTCAAGGCTGAAAAAAGTATTTCTGTTCTAATTAAGTCAACATTAATACAAATGATGTTCTACACAATCAGATCAGCTAATTCACTGCACATGAAACATACCTGACTAACAATTAACTATGCATATCTCAGAAGATAATTTACATTGTGCACACTTTCATATGGAATGAGTCAAAGGCCATTAACTTCCTTATTAAGCTCCAACAGAATGGAATATCCATGCACGAAAGAAAACTTGAACAGAGTACAAAAGGAAAATGAAGTACAGCTGTATTTCATTATAAAAAAATAATAAATATGTATGTAATTCATTAACGCAGACTATTAAGAGTAATGAAAACATTCACCTAACACACACACACACACACACACACACACACAACCCGGATGCGATCGTTTACCAAAATCACTCCTCACCTGGTTGAACACTGCACCCAGTTTTTCAAGAGCCAAAATTCTCAGTGTGTTGGTTGAAATGGCTACAATACCCTCAGGACACTGCTCAGATGAGAAACCTGCAGCATACTCGAGACTTTCATAAGACAGAGGAGTCAGATGAAATCTGTTTTGGTAGTAATACGAAAGCCAAGAACGGGACGACATGGCAAGTACCTGCGTGCAAGAAGGGGGTGATCATTTGGCATTGCCAGCAATGTCAAGCATCACAACATAGAACATATTTTTCATTCTGAATTCAAGATAATTGTTAAACTAAACTGTTAAGAAAATAAAAAGGGCAACAAAAAAAAAAGATACAGCAAAATCAAAAGGGGTGAAAGAGCTGTATATACTTAAGTATCACGTGATTTTGAGACTAAATTTCACGCCTAATTTCAGTAAGGTTGCATCGAATGCAAAGTACAATAATGTGTGTGTGAAATGTGAAGTACAAAATGTGTATGTGTGTGGCATGTCTTTACTGCTGTGCAAAAAACTACACTATATCGTGCATGAAAATATTGCGCTAAGATTCACACATCAAAATGTTGAAATAATCTTCCAAAACATAAAATATGATACACTATGATTTAATATATATGCACTTGAAAGACAATAGCAAAAAATATATAATAAAAGATAAGAAAGGCAATAGCAAAAAATATATAATAAAAGATAAGCACAGATGAAATGTACATTTTAACCCCTTCGCCACCGGGACGTACACATGTACGTCTTTTACGGTACAGTAATAAAAGACCGCGACGTACGCCTATACGTCTTTCATCCCTCCTCGAAAAGCAGAGCTGTTTTCTTCAGCTTGGATGGGTTTCAGGCGTAGTATTGTGTACGAGAGAGGTGCAGAAGCTCCACCCACTATTCATTTAGCCAATGAGTGTTCGATGGTCGTCGTGACGTCATATTCATATGGGATAATATAAGGGTATCGTCCAGCAGCACATGCCAGTGCGCCTCAAGCTGTTATGTATGAAACATTGTCACGATCTTGTGAGTAAACCATTTGGATTCGAAGGCTAAACTTTTTCTCCTTTTGATTGCAGTTATTTTACAGGTTTTTTTATTTTTCAGTATCATGATGTTGGATGATAGTATTTCAGATCCTGGGTAGGAATACCTGCCAGATCTGTCAGATGATTATAGTGATAGTTGTTACAGTTGCTTAGAGGATGACAGCGACACCGAGATTTTAGAAGACATTGAACCCATTGGCGATGAAGGTTGGCAGTTCATAACAGATCCATTTTGTGACAAGCGCCCAGACCCACCCCCCGATTTCACGGAGGGTGACAATGGGATCTCTGTTTGCACACCCGACTTCACCTGCCCACGAGATGCATTTTGTTTCTTTTTTTGTGATGATGATATTGACAGACTGTGTGAATGGATGAATGCTCGGGCAGAGGAGTATTTTTGGTCAACAGGAAAAGTGTACTATGTTTTTTGAAAACTTCTTTCATTTTTTTTTACACTAACATGTAATTTTTATTATCATTATTTTTTCTACTACAAGTTGTAGTAGTAGTGGTATTACTGTTGAAGTTTTTTATTATTATTATTGTTATTATTATTATGATTATGATTATTATTATTATTATTATTACCAATGCCATAAACATTCATTGATGTATACTAACTGTTTCCGTAAGAAAACTAGTATATACTGCTATTACTACTGGTACTATTTTACTAATACTTTACTACTTTTTCTGCTACTTTATTTCTACTACTTTACTACTATTTCTATTTCTGCAATTACGTTTTCCACTAAATATTCCTCTTTTTCTATATATATATATATATATATATATATATATATATATATATATATATATATATATATATATATATATATATATATATATATATATATAATAATGTATATAGCCAATGTGGTGAAAAATATTCATTGGTATGTACACAATGTTTTCACATAAGAATATAAATGAAAAATGTGAATAACAGAAAGTTTAGTGGGAGCAAATGATGACTGATATACTCGCGGTCTCATGCGGTATGCAAGCGTTATCGGCAGTGCAACAGGCCAGTGGTGAAGGGGTTAATACCGACATAAAAACTGCTTGTACAGTATTTAAAGCTACCAAGTGAACACTGAAAGCAGCTATAATTGATCCTATATGATTACTTGTATTTCTTCAACTGAATGTTTTGAATCAAATGTTTTCTCTTATTGAAATATCCTTTTTACAGTACATCTAGCAGTGTGTAATCTCCACAGGAGAGGTAGGAGTGAAGTCAGGAGGCAAAAGATAATTGGAGTGAAATCACCTGATAAAAAAAAAACAGGTTACTGGAAATGATAAAAGAAAGGTCACTTGATATGCATATTTTGTATAAAGTTTGTAAAAAAAATTAAAGATCTAAGTAAAAGGTTAAAAAGGAGAGAGGAAAAAAGAAAGAAAAAATACAAAAGAAAGATTAATAACAAATCTATCATACGCCAATATCAGAGTAATTCTACAACTGAATTCCAAGATATGATCAACTTGCAGTGTAGCACAGTTATAAACTTTAAAAAAATCATACTAAAAAAACTTACAGCCTCATTTCCCTGCATGATAATCCTGAAAAGTTTAACTGGTCTGGAACCCAAATAACGTGTACGGGTGTCTGACATATCACCGGTGACAGAGTCTAGAACAGTCCTTAACAATACTCCATTCTGTAAAGATAAAAAATGTTTGTAAGCAAATTAGTTAATTAATTAATTTATGTAGTAGTTTTACACTACCAAATGGCATGTCTTGGAGAAAGACAGGATTACAGTCCTAACAATAGATGATACTATATCATCAACAAGGCTTTCAAAAACTTTGCCTGCAATCCAATGTTGAGATACAGAGCGCCGAGTGTTCGTGGCTCGTTATCAGAGCCCTCTTGCCCTCCCATCTCAATGATACTCAAGGACTCCGGAAGGGCAGGCAAAGCTTGCATTCCTCTAACTGTCAGACAATCCTGAAAAATCCAAATAAACATTAAAACCAAGAATCTTGGTGAAGAAAAAAAATATAATCTTCAAATATCTAAGTTGACGTATTTTTCAAAACTATACATTCCTTGCTCCCTGTAGGGGAGTACTGCTGTCAATGCACATCACGCAGTGCACTGCAGGCATTACTTGAGGTTCTTTGCAGCATCCCTTTGGCCCCTAGCTGCATTCCCTTTCTTTCCTTTTACTGTACCTCCATTCATATTCTCTTTCTTCCATCTTACTTTCCACCCTCTCCTAACATTTTTTCATATTGCAACTGCAAGGTTTTCCACCTGTTACACCTTTCAAACCTTCTTACTGTCAATTTCCGTTTCAGCGCTGAATGACCTCATAGGTCCCAGCACTTGGCCTTTAGCCTAAATTCTATACTCTATTCTCTATTCTATATGTCCTTACTGTACATACTTACATTGGGGTCCAAGCTGATGATTCGGACAGTGTTATCAGAGAGGCCAACTGCCAAGAACTGCGACCTCTGCTCACCCAAGGGTACACGGCCAATGCCCATACAGATTACGTCACTCTTCATCTCCTTTCTTTCCGTGTACTCGTTCAGTTGACCGCTCTGAAATAATTGAAATTTGATTCACCAGTTTTTTTTTTCATAGAGGCCAATCTATAGACCTTTCATTTTTTAGCAACATATTTCTTATAATAATCTTTGATACCAGTTAAGAAACATCCTTTCTTCATAAGGATGCATGACAACCTAAGGAATGTAGAGTCATGGTCTACTATTTTTATCATGACTCCAGAAATTTTCATGCAACTAAAATAAATGACTATTAAACTTATTACTGTTCCAATAATGACTAAGTTTTGGAATGATCGTCCTGGTCATGTAATTGCTGGAACTACAGAAGTTCAAAGTGGCTGCAAATGCTTTTTTGTTGCACAGACTAACATTGTCACAATTTATCCTATTTATTTTTCAATGTTACCGTTACTATATAGCTTATTCTATACATCTGTATTTCTTTCCATACTTGATTGCCTTTCTAATAATAATAATAATGATAATTGCCTTTCTAATAATAACAATGATAATGATAATAATAATAATAGTAGTAATAATAATCGTCATAAATTCAAGGACTTCATAATGTGAACTTTATGATTAATAATTCATGCATACCAGTGGTATAGCAACATCTCATTTTTTCAAGTGTAAGCAAGCTTGAAAACTACGGCAAGTTAAATAAAAAAAAAATCAACAAGATAATGTGTACTCGTTGATAACCCCTAATTAAAAGTAATCCCGAACCAGAAAATAATTTTTTTGAGGTGACACCTTTACTCTAAATTTCTCATTTTCAAAGCTTTCTAACATTGCTTGCTTTGAATTCTTTTACAAAACACCCAACTATTATACAGTACTCTTCCAAACATCTGCACCACTTACTGGATCCATTTCAAAGTAGACAATCTCTCCGCCAGTCAGAGCAATGACAACCTGTCGCTGGTTCAGTGCACATCTGACGATGGTTTTCTTGCCAGGAGCCTTCCACTCATTAACACGACGATCAGCACGGATGTGTCGGATACCATCTGGATAAATCTGCAGAAGTGTCGGGTAAAGGATGAGCTTTCAAGTTATCCTTGCCTTCAGCATTAGTATAGCAGTTAATAATAAAGCATAAAAGCTCCTAATCAGCTATTTGTCTGTAAGCTATGCAACATCATTAATTAATTTTATCATATCAAACAGTATGTTCAAATGGATTCCAAAGAGGTATGCTAGGCCTGCCTATGTTAAAAATATAGTATTCTTAATATGCCTGGTGAATTTGAGATAGGTCTTTTGAGTGCCATTGAATACAGAAACTGACATTCTTACTTAAGGAAATGATGCCAAAGAAAATTTTTTCCTTAAAAAAAAAAATCACATGTAATAAAATCAGAGATAACGGGGATAACACAATAAGAGAACTAACTTGAACCAAAGCGTCATCACCAAGTTGTGAACAAGCAAGTGTTGGTGTTGTTCCGAGGAAACCAGAATCCGTCACTTCCTCTACAGTTTCACCGATGCTAAGTACCAGGGTGGCATTGACGAAAGACACAATGATATACGAATCGTACAAATCTGTAAGAAAAGAAATAAACTTTAAAACTTAAGTAAAATACCTTATACCATCATGAACACATTTTTTAAACTAAACATTTAGAAAAATACATCACAAGTTTCTTAGGTACTTTTTGATATAACGTTCTTCTTCTGAGGACTTGAGTGTAGAGTTCCAGTCTAGGTGCTGGGATGAGGAGGGGTAATTTCTCTCCATATGTTATTTACATTTAGATTTGTTGGAAAAGATGGTCTTCAAAAATTACAATACTCTCCAATATAATTTTAATTTTTCTTAGATATGTTTTCATCACTTCAAGTATTTTAATAAGTTGTAAGAATACTCAGACTACGGTCTTGGAGCATAGGAGACAGTAATGCATTTTGCTTCGTGTACTTTCGTGTGTAAACAAAAATAAAAGCTTCAAATAACCCAATGAACTCACCTTCACTTCTTTTTCTAACAGTCCAGACAGCTGTGGGGTTACCTGGCAGTTCTGAAACGGCCATCTCACTAACTTCCAAACCATGACGGAGTACTCGCAGTGATGATCTGGGTCCACGGCCGCAGACCGTGTATAACTGTGGGGTGTCCTCATTTGCTATCAAAAGAAAAAGAATGTTTTGACATGCCTAGTTCCTTGAACCACCACTTTTATCATTACCTTACTTGTGAGCTTGTAAAATACTGAATAACAATTTGTCCCTCAGGCCTCTGATTTGAGGAAGTAATGTGACCTTACTTCTTGTGAGTCTACCTTTCTGAAATCCAGTCTTTTCTTGGAAATTCATGGTTGATTTTAGTTGTAACAACTTTCCAGTTTTCTCATTTTTTTTTGCCTGCTGCCATTACACAACTCATTTGTATACACAGCTTCTTCTTTCCTTCCAACATATGTGACTTTTGATAATCCACATGAACAATAAATATTAAAAATGTAAACTATCAGGACACAGTACAAAGACTGTGTCATGACAGTTGGCTGCGAAGAGGAAAAACAATGCCATCAAATAATGCTCCAATGCAAATAATTTCTCACTCAACCCTGTTCTCAAAAAAAAGTTTTTTAAAAATAATGTACACAAACTTATCATATATACAAAATATTCCATCTCCCAATCCAATGCACTTCTCACAAAAAGCTTTATTAAATAATTACATATTATTGCCAAGTTACTTTGACACTGTGTACATTGAACTCTAAGTATACCTTAGTTTTACCAGACCACTGAGCTGATTAACAGCTCTCCTAGGGCTGGCCCAAAGGATTAGACTTATTTTTACGTGGCTAAGAACCAATTGGTTACTTAGCAATGGGACCTACTCTAGAATAGAAAAAACATCTAAATTCCCTGCCTTAGTTCTAGAATAGCAAAAAATATATCTAAATTCATGACTAAGTTAAAATGGAAGCCCAAATATTGTGACCTAATGGATTATTCACAAACTATCAGTTATTGAAGAAGCAATCAGCATAACAGCATATCATACTGTCATTTCTTTGGTATGGCCTGCCATTTTGTATCTTGGCTATAATCCAAGATACTATAAAACTTGAATCATGACATCACAAAAAGCTGGAACATCACACTGACGACATGAGGATATTTTTGATGAAGTGATGGGACAATACTTGAACATACCTAATCAGCGATTTACAGCAAAGAAAATTATTTAATGGTATCATATCATCAAAAATTCAGTAACTCAATACTAATCCCAAATTGGGACATGCTACTGACAGTGCATCTTGTAATGTGAACTGAAGATTATTTGTAATGTTTGTATTGGGCCCAAATGCATTGTCTTTCCTCTTCTTTCCAAACTTCATAATCTTGCTTGGTTTTAACACCTCGTTTGGAAAAGTGACTCCATGGTCTCACTAAACTAGTACTGTATAATCATGACAACAAGAACTACACACCTAAATCAGCAATCTGACATGCCATAATTGGGGAGAGGGAATCGAGTTCATCGACAAGAACTAAATTCTGCAACTGCCTCGGAGCGTAGAAGAACGTGTCACCTTCTTCCAGCGGCATGGCAGAGCTGAACTCCGGTTCATCATCATCATCACCAAGATGAGCAATCTTTAGTAAGAGAAATGGAAACATGACATTGTAAAAGCTTTAAAGACACTAATTATTTTATAGCTTTGAAAAACACTAATAAATTTATGTCACATTTATAGAAAGTCTTGATATACAAATCATGACACATTTTATGTATTTGATGAAAGTTCTTCACAACACTTAAATCTGCAATAAAAAGTGACGTAAAATGCATTTGAAAACTAAAAAGTTTTCAAAAGAGTAAAAATTTGTTTACATAAAAAAGCACGGTATTAGAACCGGTAAGTTCAGAGCTTATCAACAGCAAAAGCTGCTGCCCTGTTCCTTCAGTGTGGTTCCACTCACCTGATACAGGTAGTGATTTCCAAATTCTGAGGCCACAAACAAGAACCCAGTCTTCAAGACACACATGGCTGTTGCAGGAGGGACAGTATCGAAATATTTCAACTTGATCTCAGTTACAACGTCTTCATCTGTCTCCAGGGTGATCTGAAAAACAGCCACATGTTTCATAGCAAATACAGCGCTGCAATAGATTTTCTGTGAACATCGAATATTTGAAGGTCTCAGATTTTATCAACAGCAGCATAGGAAAAAACTCATAATAATTACATGATCACCACATGCACAATTACAACATAATAAAATACTGTATAAGATTCATATATGCAATCACTAGAAATATCAACACAGAGTTTGCTTTTTGATTATGGAGTAGCAAATTACTCTTAAATTTCTAGCAATTAACCATAAAACTGTTGGCAACTATAAAATTTTATACAAATAAATGTGATAGCCAGGAAAATATGATAACTGAGGCACTGGATACAGTCAAGAACATGTCTGCTAAACACGTCACCCTGACATACAATAGCATAACTCATCGGGCTTCATAAAATTTCTTAAAAACTCTTCAACTTTTGTGCCGAGATTTTTAAGTTTAGCTAGACAATGAAAATGGAAAACTTCAAGCAAAATTCGAATCAGTATGTTTGCAAAGCTAGAGAGCTACGTCACTGCAGTCACGAAGACAATGCCAAACTGCACCAACAGATTAAACATTTGAAAAAATAGAAGTGCTTACATTTCTCCCTCACGACAAATAAAACTGAATTCATGAAGCACAAATATAACATAAAAAATTTGTTTACTTCCATATATATATAACAAATGCTAAAAAAAATCACACTTTAATCACTGATCAGAAACAATTGTATGTCACTCAAAGGCAATTACAATTGTGGAAACATCTGCTTTATATAATTCACACCCATTTCATAGAAATTTTTACATTAATTTCCTCCTGTTATCAGTCCACAATAAAAATAACAAAGGAAAAACGAACTCACCTTAAAAATATCTCCTTGTTCTGTCTGTGCCAGGAAAAAGAACATGGACCTAGTCTTATGAGTTGCAGCACATATGAAAATCATACCTCTCTCAGGATCATCCAAGTCATTCTGCGAAAGTGAGACAATGAATTTTAGCACAAACGATACGGAACAAGGTCTGATAAAATAATACTAAACGAATACTGATGTTGATAAAATTTTGGCATTTGCTTTGAAGAGGAAAGGAGCAACTGGTTAGAGAAGATATGATAATATCAGGACACACAACTCTGAGAGGAACCAGATCATGAAGATAAGTGTGGTACAGAAGCAACTGGAGAAATGGTATGTAAACAAGGCAGAAACCGACCACAGAAAATGTCCAGAAGATCGTATAAATAGGATGTACATGAAAACTACGGCAATGCAAGATTTCATCACAAAGTAAATAGTATAGAGAGGAAGAGGGAGAGGACTGAACACAAGTCAAGCTCCATAAAAAAAAACCTGGCAGGATATTGTGAATAGCATTAACCTATGCACGCCTGAGTATAAAATGACGTTAACAAAGAAACGACTTGTCTTTCAGTGCAGACCCAATTCATTCTCAACTTGTTATTTTTACATATTTTGCCACAAAATGTTCCCAGACAAACCCTCTCTGAAAGAAGAGCACACCTGTAACATGAGAGCAGTGCACATGTACTCTCAAGTCTGTTAAGTTTCACCTGATAATCCAGCTAAAACTAATAAAAAACTGTTCTCTGTAATCTCTTCTTTGTTCTGACAGATGATGACAGGAACTAAAGAAAGACAAATAACTTACCCTCCTCCTTGGAATGGGGCATCGGATATCAGGCTGATCACCCAGATTCTTGTAGGTGATATAATTTTCAGAACAAACTAACACACCAGAGGGGCCATCATTACCTCCTGTAAGGGTAAAATGCATTGAGAAATTTTTAGAATACAACCAAAACTTGAAGGTGAAATTAAGAGGGAAGACATTAATGCATGACAATCCAAGCAACAAAAGTAAGGCAATAAAATGAACCCACAAAAAAGAACTGAATCTAGCTTTTCACTTAGTCATGAGTACAAGAACAGATAGCCCTCCTCTTCATGGCCAATTAAGTTCTTGACTGATGGGTCATAAACAAAAATATTATCTTGATTTTAAAGAATTACAACTTCATATTTAATGACCTATCATGCACACTTACTTTAGTTCACCTTTGCTGGAAGCTCACCCTTGACATTTCATTTGTAATCAATGTTAAAACATTATGTTACCTTAAGTGTGAAATTTTGCTGGTAATGAATGCAAATATACAAAAGCTAAGTAAGTCATATTCTGTAGATAATCATTACTTTAAGAGCAGAAAGCAAAATCACTCTCAACTGCCACTATATCAGCAGAACAAGAACTTTGAAAATTATACTAAAAAGGAAAAAGGAACAGAATATTACCTGGGACAGAGATCAGAAAGTTTGCGTGTTCTTCAAGAGGCTCATGATATTTTCTCACAACGTGATTCAGACCAAGATCCAATTCATAGAACGTGAGAGTCTGCTGTGTGCGATGAATGGCCTCTCCAGTAGGGTCTGTGTCTGCCTCCTATGAAGTAAATATTAAAAGAAAACAAATACAATACAGTAGACATTACAGTCATTACTTTAACTTCAATAAACAAAGTGCGTGGCTTTTAACAGGACTGATGCCAGCTCTACTGCTACAAGCAGTATTTTACACTGATAATTTCATTAAAAATCTGTCTTCTTTTGTTAGTAACACTTCATTTTCTTAACAATTTTTAACTGGGATTTAGTGATAGATTGCTAACCATGCCTTGTCCCTGATGATTGCACACATACATGTGGTATTTAAAGATCATAACTGTAGGATGTGATTATCAGACGACTCACTTTCAAGCCTTAAAATTGTGCTCTTCATTTGCTCCAAATAACTGATCATGAAGATGAAAGCCATCATCATAAATTCAACACTGCCAAAAGTAATATCACAATCATCATAAGAATGAAGCTCACCTACAGCAACGAGGTAATATCTTAAAGAGCACACTTTCGTGAACAAGAGCCTCTGAAGGGCCATTAAAAGCTACTGCCCTTTTACAGCATTTACTGCCAGGAGAACTAACGCATTGAAACAAATCCCAGTAGCGAGGAACTTATTCATGAGAGACTTGATATAAATGCTTGTTCAGTCAGTGTCACTCTCTTTAATTTATTTGAAAACATTCAATCAACACCTTTATTGTATAATCCACTGCAGCTTAGAAGGCTATTCAGCATCACTTTCAAAGAGCAGTGAACTATTGAAAATATTTATCATTTACCCCATGTTAATTTCTCCATGCTGCTCAGTGAGTAAGTGGTTATGGAGTAAAAATGAGAGAGAGAGAGAGAGAGAGAGAGAGAGAGAGAGAGAGAGAGAGAGAGAGAGAGAGAGAGAGAGAGAGAGAGAGAGAGAGAAATATGCAATGTATACAGTGCAACATTCACATTGTACAGTACCTGTGGATTACAGTATTGTGCTATTGTGAACCTGTCTCAACCGAAACATTCTGCCTGGTAAGTCCACTGGATAACTCCATTTATGAAAAATAAAGGTTTGTATCCCAGTAGGAAAAAATATATATCTACTATCTTTATTTTTACTCAAGTGCAATGTTGTTCTTACTTCCATAGCTCCTATAGGTTTTATTGACTAGTGTGTGTTCACATAGGCAAGACTACGCTAAGTTAGGATTTTGGAGTAGCCCAGCATATTGGTGCAAATAAGAGAGGTAGATATTGACTTCATAATGTAAACACATTAATATGAAAGTCAAAATTGACCTTAATTTACTGGACAAGCCTTCACAGACAGAAACTCCACATGAGAGACATGTGAAAACAAAACCTCAATAACTGTAAGAGCAAACTAAACTTACAACAACCAATTATAAAAATATTTTCAATGGTTGAGGCTTCAGAGCTACACAATAGATCCACCTCCATATTCTACTCAATCAAAAAAATGAGTCTCACCTCATAGTCAATTTCCAGGCAGGCAAACAGAGGGTTTTCAAATCCGACATCAACTCCAACAGTGTGATACACCAGAGTGTTACTCTTGTGGGCTTCTAACGGGGACGAAATTGTTAAACGTGCAGCAGCATCTCTGTTCAAAATGTAGACCAGCTTCTGTTTTTCTACAGCACCTGAAATTAAATGTAACATTACCTCACAGAAATAGAATAAATAATCACAGTGAAGCCCATTCAATGATACAATTGTGCAAAATATCTCATGCCTATCCTTAAGTTAAGTATAACTTAGTTTTACCAAATCACTGAGCTGATTAACAGCTCTCCTAGAGAGAGCTGGCCCGAAGGATTAGATTCATTTTACTTGGCTAAGAACCAATGGGTTACCTAGCAACAGGACCTACGGCTTATTGTGGAATCCGAACCACATTACTGCGAGAAATGAATTTCTATCACCAGAAATAAATTCTTCTAATTCTTCATTAGCTGGCCGGAGACTCGAACCCGGGCCTAGCGAGTGCTAGGCGAAAACTCTACCGACTCGCCCAACGAAGAACTATGCCTATCCTTAGATGACCCCAGATTACCTCAGCGCATTGAAACTCAATCCCAAAAATCCTTCCAACCTTACACAAAGACTAATTTTTCCATAAAATTATTTTTTTCTAAAAACAAATTCTTCCAAAAGACTGTTCTATGTGAAACTCACCAATCATCACGGCTCTCCCTTTTGGATCGATAGCAAGGTACTGGCCTGGGACAATCCGGCGGCATCCACTCTTCCCAAAGGTTTCCATGTGAATCCGCTCGAACTGATTCTTGGCCTGACTGTATTCCAGGATGGTGATGCGGCCAGAATCTGACCCAACAACAACATAATCTGAAAGAAAATATTTGCTTTAGTAAAACAATGCAACAGAGAACTCAGTACTAATACTACTCATCACACTATTTCCCCTAACATAATATGACATATGATATGAATAAGTCACCTGAAGCTTGAGGCTGTACTATACTGATGTCATCAGAATCTTAAGAGTTAACCATATGAGTCAATTCTGTTTTAACCCTTACTGTTCATGACCTCATGGTTAGTCCACTTGATGAGTAACACTACTATAATAAACAACAAGACTTGACCTATTGGGAATATCTCACCATTTCACTTGAAAGATAATGTTGTAAATCTGTTATAGGAAGTTCTCACCTTTATTTCCACCTGTCAGCCGAAAAGCCATTAGAGAACGGATAATACCAAAAATATCAGTTGTCAGTATTGTGTGAACCTGGAGAAAAGAAAGGTAAAAACTATTATTCAACATGTCTACAGTTTTTAGAGAGAGAGAGAGAGAGAGAGAGAGAGAGAGAGAGAGAGAGAGAGAGAGAGAGAGAGAGAGAGAGAGAGAGAGAGAGAGAACTGATGTCTGGTAAAAGCTCAAAACCAACAATTTTTATATATTACAACTAACCATTACAATGCTTCACATACAATTAAACAATGAGCACTCAAGTCGAGTAAAGCTTAAAACAAACTTTGAGGTACATAATTAGGCATTGCTGACACTAGCAATTGCAATGCTTCATATTATACAGTTCAACAGAGAAAAGAAAGAGAAATCCACTTCTTACCTTTCCTGTGTTTGGATCAGGCCTCAGAAGTTCTAATGATCGTCCTCTTGACACAACAAGTTCTTGTGTCCTGGTTCCGGAGAAATTGCCATGCACTGCATGCGTTATGCCTGAGGCACGCTGCAGTGTTAAATTGTACAGATACATTTTTAGGAGTCCTTCTTACAAGTCCAATCTGATTTTTCAGTACTTCTGAGCAATATCTGAAATGGGTAAAATATAAAAGCAAAATAAGATGGAATGCATTTACTGAATACAACAAGAACGACTATACATATATAACAATGGAATATTTAAAAAAATAAAATCATCACAATACAAAAGCACTTAGTAACCACAAGTTCATTCATCCACATAACCCCCCAAAATAATTATAATACTGAACAAAGTCAACTAGTGTCTTTCAAAACATACAAATAATCACCTCAAAAATTGAATTTATAGTGTCACCTGCCTTCTATTAATATGAAAAAAGCAATGCACATGCACACAATACTATATTGCGATTGTCTTGGTTGCAAACTCTACTATCAACAAATGGCATTCATGTTGCATACAGTAAGCAGTACTCATGGTTATTTGCAAGACTCCTTTTGCCACCATCCAAGTAGCTTTCTGTATTTTTATTCTTGTAATCTGATCCTTTTGCATTTGACTGTCTAACCTCCACTTTTATCTGCTCAACTTCTCTCTCACTATTTCATACAGATCCTTCAGGCCTGAGACTAGTTGATTTTATACTCTGAATAAATTTCATTACTTTATGATAATACTGTGGCACTTCAATTTGCCCCTCCTGATAATTAATGAAATCCGTTATGCAATGATGACTGTCAAATAACTTACACAAGACAGTACCTTGAGCAACTTGCTTATCTACATCATACAGCAATTCCATATATATACTCAGTAATAATCAATCATGGGTGGTATTTTATAATTTTCACTTGACTGAAAATATCCATTTGCTTATCAGTAAATGTTAGGTTAGGTAGATTCATCCCCTGGCCAGGTAAGGGCCCAGCACCTTAGGTTAGATTAGGTTAAATGCTAGCCATGGCATTGGTGAAAAACAGAATAAAAGAACAAAGCAGATTTTAACATTGTTCACGCAACCACACTTCCATTTGAAAATACCCAAGACTTTTCAAATACATTGTGGCCATTTTTACTCACAGTGCACTAGGACAAAAAAATCTGATGAGCACCACTCTCATGAACTTCAAAACATCAAAACAAAGAACTTAGAGAATGCAGAAAAAAAGCAAAAACTTCCAGTATATACCAAGAACTGTTATTATAGTAAAAAATAATAGGGTCTGAGCACGTTAAAAGAAGAAGAGGAAGAAGTTAGGGGTCACCCCAGCCAGGTAAGGACCAGCATCCTACGCAGGTTGTAATGCAGAGATTTAGGTTAAGATGCATCCCTGTATCAGTACTTCCTAGCCTATGTTTTCATGCTTTAATTTTTTGTTATGCTTATAAATTTGATATGATGATGTGTGTATCTACTGAGGTAGCATACACAGTAGGGGCCACAAATTACTTGGGGGTGGGGGTTCCAGAGGGGTGAAGCCCCACTCCCACCAGGAGATAGACTAGCCCTAAGGCCTGGCCGTTACAGCAGGACATTTAGTCAGGCTACAGCTCTCTCTCTACATCCACAAAATCTTTAATTAATCAACACTCGTTATCTGAAGTAATCAACCGTGCGACAAATAAACTAAAACAATGAGAAAAAATCGCATATTCTCACCAAAATACGACAACAACGCGGCGAACCGCTAGGTAAGCCAGTTAGACAGCTTCTTCTTCTTCCAAGTAAACAAGGTGAAATTGGGGGACGTAAACATTGAAAAGTCTCTGGAGATGACATTATTATTATTATTATTATATTATTATTATTATTATTATTATTATTATTATTATTATTATTATTATTATTATTATTATTATTATTATTATATAAAATACTCGTAGTAGCATGAGTCTTAAGATGGAGAAACAAATGTGCCGTAATGTACTGTATATGTGCATATTTTTAAGGATAAATAAGTACAGATTTATCCTTAAAAATACGTATGTACACGCAATTGCGGATTTATTTCTCCATTATTATTATTATTATTATTATTATTATTATTATTATTATTATTATTATTATTATTATTATTATTATTATTATTATTATTATTATTATTATAAAGGATCCAACCTGCTGGTCCTATTGACATCAGAGAACTTTAAAAGAGATATATATATATATATATATATATATATATATATATATATATATATACACATATATATACATATATATACATATATATACATATATACATATACATATATATATATATATATATATATATATATATATATATATATATATATATATATATATATATATATATATATATATATATATATATATATATATATATAAATTAGTAAACGTGAGAAAACGGCAAGTATAAATTCCCAGAAAAAAATCAGATAAACTACATTTAGAATTTGGTATTTCTATCAGAAATGACTGAAACCATGGTACGAACGTAGCTTGTGCAATATCCCACTATAGAATCAGTCAGCCTTTAGGAAAAATCGCGCTACCCAACCAGTATTATGATAGATGATAAATGTGCATTAGTAACCGTACTAAATCTAAGTGCAGCAGTTGATGCAGCAGTACCTGAGGTTATTAGTACTTCGAAAGGTGTCATTTCTTATGGGTAAATGAGTAATTGTAGATGTAGACCAACAATTTAAAAACAACCTAACATCATAATGATTATATGTAAGTCGACAAATACACACAAACACACCACAAACCCACACACACTCATATCTATCTATCTAATAAATATAATATGCACACTTGGTGTGTTGTAAGAATAAATAAAATAATTGTATTTTTGAAATATATTAAAAACGTTAAAATTCACTACAGTTTCAAGACCAACTGGTGTCCCCTTCAGGTGATTACAGAATTATGAAATAAAAAAAGGAAAAGTTACAAATGTTAAGAAAGAACAAAATATAAATAGCCACCTTCGGTCATTACCAAAGTGCCACTATTAACAACTGTTAAATATTCAACGACCCAACATTATTGTTAAGATTGGCTGTTTGAATTACATAATAGGACAACAAACTGTGAAACTTATAGTTACCATCATTTAGTTTAAATTAGGTACCGCCCTAATGAGAACAGCCTCAACTAGCTTCCTTTTCTATACAGGAAAGATATTGGAAAGAGAATTCTTGAGCACACAGAAACCAGTCTGTTCAGCAAGTTGCTCCGAGGACTAAAAGGATGTGAAATTTTAGACACTCAAAAATAAACTTAAGAAAGGCATGTCTGTTCAAAAACAGATACATAATTCAGGAAAACGATAAACTGTAGCAGACAAACAAACAAGGACCGCCGGAGGGCATCCAAAAATAAGCAAGGATGATGGTGATGAAAAAATGTGGCAAAATTTTTACAGTTATTGTGTTTTTGTCAAGTCTATAAGTAAATGATCTGACGATACATTCATTAATGAAGAGGTAAAGTGGGAGCGTGACTCATTGCTTAAAGAGCAACGGTTGGTTTAGGCCTACCCACCCAAACTGAACCTCTAACAGGACGGGAAGCTTTTACCTATGTAGTGATTTTTACGGACTTTTTTCTCCTGATTTCACCATGTAAGTGTTTTATGAGAGCATAGAAAGTGTCTAAGAAGTAGATAAGAGAAAGAAATACTACAGACATGGAAAAAAAAACTAAAATAAACCGAAAACGCGGAATTTGAGGAGCCGTTACATAGGTGAAGCTTCGAGAATACAACTGAACAAGTTAAAGTGACCCGGGTTGAGCAGAGCTGCCGCTAAATCCGATTTACTCTACGCCATTTCCTACTGTTTTTGTCGGGTAAATTTTCCTTGATTGATTGTATTGTCACTTATCAGTGCCGACATAATTCAGTATGTTACGATTTAATAGCCCCGACGGCTACTAGGCTATTTTAAATAGGTTGCATAGTCGTAATCCGAAGTAGCCTATCGTAGCCATAGCTCTATGGAACTGATCTAACCTAGGCCTATAATTCTCGTAGGCCAAAGCCTTTAATTTTGATTACATAATGCTTTGATCACGGCTACTAGGCTAGGCCTAGTTTGCTATGTAGCCTATGTTGGCTGTTAATCCTGTTTAGGCCTAGGCTCAGTGGTCTAACAGGCTAGACTAGGCCTAGGGCGATACTACCTTTCCATGGTCTACTTCTAGGTTAAGGAAAGTTTTAGTATAACCCTTTACTAGCTTTTTTCCTAGATGACTGGCTTAGGCCTATTAGAGGCTAAGATAGGAGCAGGCCTGGGCTACTTCCTAGGCCTACTGTTTAACCCTAGGCTGGAAAACTATAGGCTTAGGCTTGCCGTTGATTAAGCTCAGGCTGAAAAACCGTAGGCTTAGGCCTAGGCCTACTCTTGATTAGCCTAAGCTCAGGCTGAAAAATTATAGGCTTAGGCCTACTTTTGATGAGTCTAAGCTCAGGCTGGAGAACTTGACCTAACATAGGGCGCTGCATCCTACTTGTCCTAACGTAGTGCTGCATCCTACTTGACCTAACATAGGGCGCTGCATCCTACTTGACCTAACATAGGGCGCTTCATCCTACTTGACCTAACATAGGGCGCTGCATCCTACTTGTCCTAACGTAGTGCTGCATCCTACTTGACCTAACGTAGTGCTGCATCCTACTTGACCTAACATAGGGCATTGCATCCTACTTGACCTAACATAGGGCACTGCATCCTACTTGTCCTAACATAGGGCAATGCATCCTACTTGACGTAACATAGGGCGCTGCATCCTACTTGTCCTAACGTAGTGCTGCATCCTACTTGACCTAACATAGGGCACTGCATCCTACTTGACCTAACATAGGTTCCCTCATCCTCCTTGACCTAACATAGGGTGCCTTTTCCTTCTTGACCGACAGCCCGACACAAAGCACAGGACAACTGCAGATTCAGGGTTATCTTCTGTCCCCTTCATTGCCATCTTGAATGGAAATGGTCGGTCCGTGGACTATCTCAGCCTAACCTAATGATTGACTGTTTTCCTGCGGGGTTCTTCCAAGAAGGAAGAACTGCACTTTATTTCTTAATGAAATTTTTTGACTGAATAATATAGAAAAGGATGTATATGATGCAACACAGGTGAGATAACTTGAAGAATTGTGATGAGAAGAATGTGAGAAATTTACTGTCTTTCATGCTTTTATGAAGAAAAGATCTGTGGGATGCCATTTTTAGTACCTTCCCCTCAGGGATTAACATAAAAACATAAACAAAATATGTGAGAAATTTCTCACATCATTTTGGTCAATTTCTCAAGTTGTCTCACCTGTGTTGCATATCATATACACCCTTTTCTGTATTGTTCAGTCATAAAAATTTCATTAATATAATAACTCTGTGGGGAGCACTTTCTTAGAACTACCATTGTTAGACAGAATATGTGTAAGGGAACTGAATGTCAAAATCTTAGCAAAAACTATCAGAGATGACATTTGTTTCTTAAAGAATATAAATCAGAGCTTCTGAGAAAAATATTTGTGGCTGAGTTTTGAATTATTTGTGTATCTATAATATCCTAACATTAAAATTGTCAATGAAATTAAAATTTTAATGACTCATGGAATGAAATCCAGAACTCAGATTTTTTTAATAGTACTGTCATACTAAATGATATGTATACCCAAGTTTGGGAAGGAGCTTTGTTTTCCAATGTATTTTTAAATTGTTTTCATTTTTTCTCTAGATGCTGTGAATTTCTGCCAACAAGACTGGTATATTTGCCTTCATGATGTTTGACTCGTCAAGAGCCAGAATTCCCAGGGTATGTTCACTGCCATATTGTGTATGAATAAACGTATTCTACAGAAGTGCACTTTATTTTTTTATTTTATCATAAGGCAGGAGCTGTTAGGACACAGAATTTAGTACTGTATTGGTGCAGTGTGGGGAGAATACACTAAGTACCAAATGTGGTTATCAGGAATGCCCTCAGAAATTATTTGTGAAGCATTTTGAAATATCCAGTTAGTCATAAAATTTAAAATGTTGCATTACAGTATATAGAAATTAAAAGCAAATACTATACCATTGTAAAATATTTTTAATTTTTTTTTTTTTTTAGAATTTTCAATGGATTGCCAAAAAAATGTTAACAAAAATAATAAGTACTTTACAGAAAAATTATATATTGTAATGTAAATATATTTGATTTTTTGTTTTGATTTTGAGGTTCTTCAGTGTAAAGGTGGATGAGATGACCATCCAAATGCTATTGTCTGGTCTAGACACAAGGAAAATAAGAACAAGAAAGAATGAATTGTAGGACTGCATTTCAAAGGGATAAAGAGGTCCTCTCAGTGAATCAAAATTAGTAAGTCAGAAACTGGAACCTGAAAAAAAATTTGAAAACTGTTTACGTAAGAAACAGCTTCCAAACTTTGCAGTATGTGGAGGGCTAGTTACCAAAGATTGAAGAAAATAAGTGGTGATGATAGGTTTTACAAGGCTGGTAGTAAATGACAGGTAGTACAGCAGGGTTTTTGTAATTCTAAACATGAGGATATAGTGAATATGAGATGCTTTTGAATTGGTGAAGTTTTTATATGTTGACGCAATGATTCATATATTTGTTCCTATGGGAATACAATACATCCTTGCTTATGTCAGAGTGTTCCCAATATACAAGTTGGAAATGGTTATTTAAGTTTGTTAATAATGAGGTTAATTGGTGGTGGAAGGAATCTTCAACTCACTTTTGTTTCCACGTAAATAAAAGCCATCACCTTTTATATAGGAGTGTCCTAAGCACAGGCCTGAGCGTTCGTTTAATTCGGTAACAATTCATTAACTTGTGGTTATGGGGGGATGAGTGGCATTTCCTTGTGGAATTCATCTCCAGTCATTTGCAGAGACAACCTCCCACCTCAGGAGTGAGTCTCCGTAACAGGCAGTAATTTGTATTTCCTTGAGAACAAGTTCCAAATTACTAGTATAATTTTACTTTTTGTAGGTATTCGAACCAGAGCCCTTTATCATAATCCCATCTCAGTAACCTTGAATGATTCATGATGCCAAAGAAAAAAGTGCGGGGCGATGACAGGAGTGTGGGGGAATCCCCCCTTACCACCATCCTATCACTAATTAACAATCCTGTTGTCAAGTTTCAGTAACCTTTTCCAGCTTGTGCCAGAAACGCTCCTGCTTAAATGCTCTGGTTGAAAATTCTACTGACTTTGAAAGAAAATTGTCATTTGTATATTGTTGAGTTACCTAGGTGGTATTAAAGGGGATATTTTGATTATAACTTTTTCAATAAATGGCTTGTTGAGCTCTTTGTATTCTTTTTAGTGTTGTTTTTCCTTCCAGGACTGGGCTGAAAATATTATGGAGACATTCAGATTTTCAGCGTATGACTTAAAATGCATGAGGACTTTCCAGAATGCTGTGGGTAAGTAATACATAACACTTGGTGAATCTATGATAATGTTTATTTAATAGTACAGTGTGCCCTTGCTTTAGCATATCCTTGATTTAGCACACACAATTATGGTTTGCTAAGCAGCAGTACTCAGTTTAACAAAATATAGCCTCAAAATTCTGCTAAATCAAAAGGTGTTTGCGAACTCCCCCTGCAAAATTGTTATGCTAAACCAGTCTCAGTTTAGCAAACGAGAAAGTGTCTCCAAATTTTTCCAAATCTGGAATGCATTTGTCAACTCCCCATGTACCCAAATGAGTGAAAAACTATTGTTAAACTGATATGCTTTATCCTAAGCATCAACCCTTTCCTTTTGCTAGATCTGTTGTCAAGTGATTTTAGAATGCTGTTCAGTCACTTCTGTGTCAAGTGTGTTTTTGTTTTTCCAGTGAAGTATATACACAAAGTTTGAGTAAGGTGAATAAGATAGAGTGCACCACTTTGTGTGTTCAGCATTTGCATTTTAAAAGTATGCACTTGTCAGAGAGAAATTCTTGCAACTGCAGGCTATATTAGGCATAAAGTAGTGTACAGAATAGAAATTGTAAAAGGATCTTTGATAACAAAAACAGATTATAAAGTGTTAAATTGAAGTCTGTTCGTTCACTGTTTACATCTCATTTTTTTGTGTGAAAGTGGCTTGGACAGTATGTTGGCAAGCTACGGGAGGTAGGCTTACAGTGTACATGAATCTCTAATTTATGATAACAGAAACGAACTATAAAATTGTAACCTGGAAGTTTACAGGTACTGTAACTGCTGGCTTGGGAGACGACCACAGTTTTTTTATGGGTTGAGGGGAAGGACATATCCTGGAAAAAACTTTTCTTTCTCCTGATTTCATTGCCTCCCCACAGCTGGTTATTTTGAAGCTTCTTACTTATCGGTATTCAAAAATTCCCCACTTGATGGCTCAGTGTTCAAAGTCACTGTCTCACGGTTGACGAAGCACTTTCCACTTGTTCCCTTTAGGAGTAAATTACTCCCAGGGTATAGTGAATTGGATATTAAATGAAATTTGTGGCTTAATGTTTTTGAATATAAAAAATGTTGTGGTGTAGTGGACCAACATTCATAATTTGTCACATGTTACAAACTTACTAATCAGCTATCATGGTGGAGGTGGGTTGATATCAATTTTAAGTAAAATAACCAGAATTCAACAGGCATATGCATAGTAGAGTCGATATCAACTTATACCTCTCTCAGTGGCTTTGTAATCAAAGTCTGTATTTTTATTGTTTTTATGGTTATTTTTTGTATCGTGCAATTGTTAACTTGCTTTTCACTGTCTCTGCTTCTAAATAAATACCGATTGCTTGTATTCTAGATATTTTGTATGGTCAAGTGTATGTCGTCAGGCTCAGCCACTGTGGACGTATGGAATTTTATTGCAAGGTACGTAGGTTTTATGTAGTCTTAGGCTGCATGAATGTCTACTTGTTGATTGTATGGTATTCCATTATGATGTATGTGATGACATAGTTTTGTTTAGTTGCAGGTTGGATCATTGTGTACTTGTTGATTATATGGTATTCCGTTATGATGTGTGTCCCCTTGGAGGGAAGTGCTGTCCGTGTGCCTCACGCAGTGCACTGTAGGTATTACTTAGCTTCTTTGCAGCGTCCCTTCGGCCCCTAGCTGCAACACCTTTCATCCCTTCTACTGTACCTCCATTCGTATTCTCTTTCTTCCATATTACTTTCCACCCTCTCCTAACAATTATTTCATAGTCCGACTGCAAGGTTTTCCTCCTCTTACACCTTTCATACCTTTCTATTCACAATTTCTGTTTCAGCGCTGAATGACCTCATAGGTCCGAGCGCCTTGCATTGGGCCTAAATTCTATATTCCATTCCATTATGATGTATGTGATGTACGTAGTTTGTTTACTTGTGGGTTGGATCATTGTGTACTTGTTGATTCTATGACATTCCATTATGATGCATGGTATTCCATTGTGAGGTATGTAAGTTTTGTTTAGTTGTAGGTTGAATCATTGTCCACTTGTTAATTGTTGTTATATCATGAAGTGGCTTTGTGTATCTGTCATGTTTTTTTGGGGGGAAAAGGAAAGCAGTAATGGTGGTATGGAATCCAGGAAATTTGTTTTGATGATATGGACCACCGAAACATTAATAATAGTTGTTTGATTCCTCAGATTATGTGGCTAATTAATCCTAACTTTTCATCAGATGGGGAGCTGTGTATGAAAAGAACTGTTATGATAAATATGTATGCTACATTTCAATACAAAATTCTACCACTACTTCATTTACAAAATTAGTCCCCATGGGGGTGGGTAGTGCTGTCGGTGCCCACATTGCACTGTAGGAAAATAACTACAGGTTATTTGCAGCATCCTTTTTGCTCCCTAGCTGCACCCACTTTTTAGCCTTTTGCTTTGGTACTTATGTTCCACTTCCTTTCTTCTGTCTTTCTGTGCAACCAATCCAATTCCCTTGTTTCACTGTCCTAAGCTTTTTAGCTAATTTTTAATGAATCAACCAAAAAATCCTCCATAACCACTCACTACTCCACCCCTACAACCTTCTATCATGGTAAGTGCTTATTGAAGGTATGTCTTTTTTTTTTTATCTCCATCATTGCTCCACAGTTTTCCTTCAATATTTTTCATTCTCTTATTGTATAGTGTACAGTGCTGAATTATATCACACAGTACAGTACTGTAATGTATTTATGAAAGCTTAGTTATGGTAGCTTTTTGTGATGCTCTGTTACCATGCTGTATAATGTAGGATTGTCTGTAGTCAACGATCTAGGTTTGTAAAACTACACAACAGATATCGTTTACTGTACTGTTATATGTCTTAGTGTGCTTTACAGTGCGTACGTACCCATATTACATATTCCTACGAAATACCGTGTACAGTAGTTCTCTGCAAAAAAAACTTATAGCCTATGCTAGTGCATACCACCTTGGATTTTGTATAATTCTACTATGTGATATCTTATGGTTAAAATGATTTTATGACACATTTTATGAGATGTAACGGTGTCATTAAGCAGCACCGGTGTACCTGCATGTATTTCTATAAAGAAGACTGTATTGATCAAGTATTTAGGAGCAACAATATCCAATACAGGTTCTTATGAGCTGGTGTTTAGTAAAAGGCTAAAATTGGCAAATCAAACAATGGACAGGCTGAATAAGACTAGGAAATCAAACATTGTATACAAAAATTACATACAAAAGTAAGATCATACATTAGTGTAGTGTGATGTTTATAGTTACAGACATATCTCATGGTATGACAGTGAAACACTATCTCTAATATTCTTTGACTTGAGAATAAAGCTTTAAGAATAGAACTTGTGCTTGCTGTTTGGGTTGCAAGGCATCACCATTCACATCAAATTTTGGTACCCATGTTGAAAATGAAGTTTGAGAGGTTATGACACTGCTTTCAGGCACTGTGCACACTGCTTTCGTTCTTATTTAAGTTAGTGTATGGAACTTCACTTGGCAAGGTAATGGACTGGTTGCTCATTTTAAGTATTAAAAGTTGTATTTTATATTTCTTTTGCAACTGAATTGCATTTTGTTAAGGCAGGTTCAACTGAAAGAATTTAGATGTAAAGTGTTGGCTTTGAGACATAAATTTCCAGCCCAACATTAGTAATCTCTTTGCAATGCTCCATCAGCCCCAGTTGTATCCTTTTTTAATTTTCTGTAAACGAAAATGATTGAGATGGCATTGTCTGTCCATCCGCACTTTTTCTGTCTGCCCTCAGATCTCAAAAACTACTGAGGCTAGAGGGCTGCAAATTGGGATGTTGATCATCCACCCTCCAATCATCAAACATACCAAATTGCAGTCTTCTAGCCCCAGTAGTTTTTATTTTATTTAAGGTCAAAGTTAGCCATGATCATGCATCTGGCAATGCCATAGGACAGGCCACCACCGGGCCATGGCTGAAAGCTTCATGGCCTGCGGCTCATACAGAAAACTTGATAGCGCCGGAGAAACTTCTGCGCATTTTTTACTTATTTACAGTTGTGCTTTTCTTCCATACCTTTGGTCTCTGGTCTGCCTTTATAGCTTAGTGGTTAGGTTGAACTATTTTTTATAAACAGCTATCCTAGCTGTCTAACTTCAACCTTGCTTGGCTCCAGTATTTATCTCAAGTATATACATGAATTGTGACTGGCCTTCTAGCAAAACTACTGATAATAATAATAATAATAATAATAATAATAATAATAATAATAGTAATAAAACAGCATTCACAAAGTGAGGCTGAAAGCAAATAAGTGGAAACATTTACTTGTAATTCATCAGATATTTACTTTATAAAAGATATAAAGACATAAAAAAATATGATCAAGAATATATAGTATCTAATAGTTAACATCACATGATCTTTGTAGTAAGTGAGGTCCACCAGATCTGTGTATAATAATGTCCACAACAATCTCTTCTTTACTTCTCATTTCCACATGATTAAAATTACTTGCACTGGATGAATACAATGCAAGATAAGTAATGCAAACTTTATTTTCAGGTGTGTCAGAAGGAAATGTCGAACGAGAAATGTGTCTTGGAACATTCTCTATCTGATGCTCATCAAAAGGTACTGTTTATTATACAGAACTTTGTATTTTATTGTTCCTTGATTGAGTGTTGTTACTCGTGAAAGCAAGTAGGGATATTCAGTCAGTTTTTACGTTTTAGTTAAGTTTTATATCAGTTTTACCAGACCATTGAGCTGATTAACAGCTCTCCTAGGGCTGGCCCAAAGGATTAGACTTATTTTACATGGCTAAGAACCAAATGGTTACCAAGCAACGGGACCTACAGCTTATTGTGGAATCCGAACCACATTATACCGAGAAATTAATTTCTATCACCAGAAATAAATTCCTCTAATTTTTCAATAGCCGGCCGGAGACTCGAACTCGGGCCTAGCAAGTGCTAGGCAACAACTCTGCTGACTCGCCCAATGGAGAACTAGTCAGTTTTTGGGATGTAGACAAATTTGCTGAATGCCCATTGTGACTACGCTTCTATTGTCCTCTCTCCCATGCACACATGAGATAATTGGTGTCTGATAAGTAGGTATAGCTGAAATTTGGTCATGCTGTTAGTAGTTTGCTTCATTTTAATTTTTTTGTGCCATTATTATTATCAAGTAGTAAACAAGATAAAAGCAATGACACCTGTACAACAGATATAATCACTCAAGGCATCTTATGCTCTCGTTCACCTCCCTTCCAGTGACATTTACTGGTAAGATTCCTTTGTCAGTTGGCAGGAAAGAAACATAAGGCAGATAACCGGAAGGTGAGGACTTGAAGCTACACCCTTCAAAATTTACTTTGCTGCAGGCAGGGAAGACATCTTGGTTATCACTAATTAGTTTACCCCAATGTGATCTTTCCTTTCACTTGACTGAAACTGTAAAGACATTTTCCAGAATTTCTACAGTATGTTGTAGAAGTTCTGAATGTTCTTTGTTCTGTTCCTGTGGCCCCAGCTTTTTTGCTTTGTCTTTTACTTTTATTTGGTCCCATAGATCTCTTCCCACTTAACTGCAACTCCTTCAACACTGTAGTACAGTACTTCAGTTTTCACCTCTTATTCAAGAACATTTCTTTGGGTGAGCTGCATGAGTCTACAAAAGAGACTCAGTGATCTTATTAAACCATGTAAACAGAAGGCTGCAAGCTTAAACAATGTTTAAATGCTGAATTTTCAAATGTGACTGACTTCATATGAGTAGGGTGCTGAGAGAACAAAGGAGAAAGGGATGATTCAGAATGCCAATTAAGCAGGAAAGAACACAAAACTTGAAGTTAAACTTGCAAATGTATAATTTGTGGATTTTTTTTATTCAGTTATTAGTATAAGTTCTTATGGAAATATGAACCATCTCCTCTTATGTCGGAGTAGTCCTGGTATGTGGAGGAAACAATGGTTGGAGCTTGGTAACAAAGTGGTTAATTTGTGGCAGGTAGGTAGGCTGTTATAACAACATTTTTTTTCATTCAGACATTATGGATACATTTTTGTGCTGTGCTCATTTCTGACTGCCTTGGTGAAGCTTTCTTCATAATTGTAAGTGTTGATGATTGTTTTGTGCTGTGATTGTGAACAATGGATGTTGTGAACAAAGGTACACGATTAGTGTGAGCAATGATGTGTAGAACATGAGTGCGTTTTTGTTTGTGGCTGTTTTATGTCCTTCAAGATTGCCGATCATCTCTGCTGCTGGAGTAGGATTTGCAACCCTGACTCTCACTGGGAGAAATGCATTGGCAGTTCTCCCTTACAGAGGAAGAGATTTGGGATGAAGGATAGAAAGCCAAGAAGCAGGGGGGGAACACTCCTCTGACAACACTGCTGCATCTTTTTGGTATCTTCCTGCTGGACGTCTTGTCTCTTCCTTTTCCTCTCTTGCTCGTTCCCTCTGGCTTGGTCTGAGGGGGATACAGGTGTGAAGTTGGTTGCCAGCAGGTGCTCTCTGGCACTGATGGCCTGGGCATCCTGGTGAACCCTATGCACATGCTTGTGGTTTGTTACTTTGTGCTCCTCTCCTGCTAAGGAGGCCAACCTTGCTAACCCACCTGTCACAGATGTTTTACCTTTTGGAGATATCCTACGGATTAGGATCTTCGTCTTCATGCTGTGACCAGTGTAGGAGAGAGAATGATGTCTGGAAGGAGCAAGGTAAAGAAATGCAAGTGCATACTTTCCTCTTTGTCAAGCTCTTCCTCTTTCTTGTTTGCCCCTTTCCCTTGCAGGAAGTAGTAGTTGTGGTCTTGAAGGACCTCTTACATGAAGCCCAAGCAAACTTCATTTGGGCATGTACCTTCTCCAAAGGTTGATGATGATGCTCACCTACCCCCAGCCAAAATGTCCCCCACAAGTAGGGTTGACCTGATGGTGTTTGAGCTTGCTGGTGACCGTCCTGTTTTCCCAATTCTCCTAAGACAGGAAGATTGCCCTGGACTCTCCTCATGCAGTTTGTACTTCTTGTACTTCTCTGGAGATGTGAAGAGAAGAATTGGCACTACCACAAATTAACCACCACCTCATCAAGCTTCAGTGACTGTTTTCAGCTCCTGGAAATTCTCCTGCATCAAAGACTCTGGTTTGTAAATCTAACTTAAAATTTTGACACAGTATTTTCAGATAGTTTGTAACTAAAACAACATGCATGATCTTTCTGATAACGGGGGGTTACTTTAAAACTAAAACCAGACTAATTATGCAAGGAAAGGGAACAAAGCAAAAATTTAATCTGAGACAGTAAGATAAAGAGTAACAACAGTCAGGATGAAGTTGGAAAAGCCATAACACCACTAGTAAACAAAGTGTCCCGTTCTATGAAAGCTTTATTTTCCACACAGTATACCCATGGTCACTTGCCATGGAAATGGAGGAGATTCTGAAACTACAAAACTCGATCCATGACTGACTGGAGTTGATTTGTAAGATCACAAAACAAATGAGGAATTAGCTGAGAGTTTTTATATTAAGAGGCTAGAAAATACAAGAAAGTTGGTTTGGGCATTTGATAAGAAGGGGAGAAGAGCAGTCTATCAGGGTAGTAATATTCTAAGTATGGAAACCTTATGTGAGTGGTGACGATGATGATGACATAGGAGATAATTGCTTCCTGTGTTCCTTAATTGCTTCCTTTGGTCTCTTACTGTTTAGTTTTCTAACTTCTTATATTTATGTCTAGCTCCTACTTTTTTATTTATCAACTAATCATATGATCTCCATGAGAATCGAGAAATGTAACTCAGTTGTGTCTTTCAGCTTCCCGTGATCCATTGTAGCTTTCAGGAACTGCTCGGGTTTGTTGGTTATTTCAGTGAAACCTGTTATTTTGTATAACAGGCCCATTAACCTTGTACTCAATCCTGCTCTCTTTGTTTGTATTGCAATTATAGTTTGATGTTCTCTTGCAGAAATTGAACAGCATCCCTTTAGCAAAGGTGGAGGGTACTTTCCAAGGTCAGTCTTACAATTATCCCCCACATACACTTCAGCACAAACTTCTGCTTAGTCGTATACCAGCTGTAGGTAAGCATGTGCAGGTTTTTTTTATTTTGTATAATAAATTTCATTTATGTTCACTGAAATATATAATTGCATTTTTGTATTTATAGCATTTTACACCTTTTGTTAGTTTTCATCTGCCATTAGGTGTTTATATATATGAGTGATCAGGTTTTCTCGTGTGAAAACAGTTGTAGCCTTAACTACAGAAATTAGAGGGAATATTAGACTTGTTTAAAGGTTCTGAAGATTAATCAGTAGTATTTTTTTAGATTTTACGGTTATACTTACCAATTTTCATGCACAGCCTTTAGTCTGTGCAGAATGCATCCAGGTAAACCACTTGCAAAATAAAAAAAATATTCCCTCCTTGCATGCACTGCCCAACTCCATGGGGCCACAAGGTGACACTAATCATTTTTTCTTCTATGTACCTTGTGATTGTGTAGACACTACTAGACATGGCACTATTCTTCCTAGGACTGCAAGTGTTTTTTGCTGTTTTTGTGCTTTGCCACTCGTGGTTCATCCTTTTTTCTCTTTTTCATTGTGGGAGAGGTCTTGCTGGATTTTCTACCTATGTTGAGTTGCTGATGTATAGCGCTGCTTGGTGAAGCTTGGCCTGGTCCTTTTCATGACAGTGTTGCCTTGTCTTTGAAGGGAATGAGCCTATTGCCCCCAGGGTTCTTTTGTGGTTTGCTCTGACACCCTCATTCTGCGCTATGGGTTTGGAAGGATTTTGGTTTTCCTGTTCCTCTCTGGAATCTGGTACTCTGCAGTTGCCTCGGTGGTTGTTCCCCCCTTGCAATTTTGTCTCGTAGCACTATTCAGTCCTTCCTTATGTCCTCAGGTTGTCAGGATCCCTCTCTCAGGCAGTGTTTTTTAAGATCCTTATCCATGGTTGTTCCATTGTAAGCCTCAGAAATAATCCTGTGGTTCATACCATTTCTGTACTTTTGTTGTTCCTGGAACTTGTTTTTTATCTACAGCTAGTCTTCTCAGACTTGATCACGTTTTTCACCCCTTGTGGAGTCACAGCATTGGGGTTTTTGCCTTCCACTTCAGTGTGACCTTCTGTGATTAAGGAAGGATAAGATTAGGGATCTTTACTTTTGGTGATTGAGTTCTTTGCTTGTAACATAGTCAGAATTCTCAGTCATACTTCAGTTGATCCTACATCTTCCTGTTGTCAGTTGTTTTTTTGGGGTGATTTTTCTCAGAATTCTGTGAAGTTCCCTGACATCAGTGGCAAGTCCTGTTTGTACTGTATGTTTTTGTTTAGCAGGGTTCCTTGGATCTGTTTTCTGCAGTCAGATTCACCACCTTGGCCTATTATTGTCGCACCAGTCTGGAGACAGTCAAGGTATCTATGTGGACTTTTGTATTCAGGCAATGCAGGCAAACTTGGAAGTTCCAGGTGGCCTTGAGGCACGGATGATTCTCATCTCTCGATTCATTTGTGGCCGTAGTGGTAATTGTTTCCAACTCTCCTGTTCTCATTGTCCATGGTTATGATTTCTTTAAGCCCCAAAGATACTTGTAGAGCAACATTTCCCATCATTTTTGGACCTCTGTGGTTGCTGCATCTTCTAGAGCCCCAGTTATTAGGTATAACCTTAGGGAAAGTGGCTCTCCTCAGTCATGGCAGCAGCTGTTGTGCAGACAGCTGGTCATCCATCTTCACTCTTTACATTCTCTTGAGGGGATTTGTTGTTGGTATGACGGATGGGGTTCTCATCTACCCTGGTCTTTGGTTATCATAATACTGACTACTACTGTTGAGGAACGTTGGCTGGCTCTTCTTCTTCGTCTTTGCCAGGTCTTGGCCCTGCTTTCTCGTCAGGCTGCTTCTAGGGAAACAGACTCTTAACAACAATAGAACTTGAAGCTAGTTTGCCTTTTGACTCCTGGAGTTTGTTGACCCTACGTGAATCAGAGTTTGTAGAACATTCATGAACCTTTTGAGTTGGTTCTCAGTCTCTCTTGTCGCTTTTTAGACTACTGTCATTCACCATTCTGGTGTTGTAAAATAATCATAATGTATGAAATGTTTTTAGTCACATTTAAAGTTTTTTCTGCATAAGTTCCACCATTGCCACTAGCACCCAAGGGTTGGGACACAATTTCCAAAAATGAAGATGCCTTGGTACAAACTCTCTGGAATTACTCATTGTCCACCTGAGGGAGTCAGTGCTATCAGCGCACCTCATGCAGTGTATTGTAGGCTTAACTGAAGGTTCTTTTCAGCGTTCCTTCAGCCCCTAGCTGCAACCCCTTTCATTCCTTTTACTATACCTCCATTCATATTCTCTTCCTTCCATCTTGCTTCCCACCCTCTCCTAACAATTGTTTCACAGTGCAAGTACAAGGTTTTCCTCCTGTTACACCTTTAAAATCTTTTCACTCAATTTTCCTTTCAGTGCTGAATGACCTCATAGGTCCCAGTGCCTGGCCTTCCTTCCATTACTCACTGTCCTCTAGATTTGGGATGGTAGCTTATGCTTAATCCTGCCCAAAGCCAGTCTTTCTCCACAAACTTGTTTATAATGTATGTAGAAAGAAGGTACTTTAATCCAGCAAGTCTAAATTGAGAATTTACAACTCATAGCGTACCAGCCCAATTCTCTGTTATTATACACTTTTATTTAGCTTGCTTTTTTGTCTGTTTGTGTGTTTGTCTTGGTCAAATCTTGTAACTCAGTTTTCGACCTGTTCCCTTCATCCGATGGACTTGAAATTTTGCATGTTACTCAATCCTAGTGACAATACAACCTTGCATGGTCAGTAGGTTGGCAGTGACCTCTAGTGACCCTACAGTGACCTCTCCCAGTATCTCAGGATTTGTATGAAGTGAATAATTCTATTGATTTTCATACCCTCTTTGACTCGGTAGGATAAGTTAATAACTCTATGGATTTTTCAAACCTCCTTTGGGTCGACAGGATATTATAGAATGTCACATTTAATTTTGTTAGCTACAATCATAAATCGGTTACATTATCTGTCAAGACTAAAAAGTATAGGATAAAAAAAAAATAATCATTTTAAAACAAGCTTTTATTGAAATATACTAAAAAGTAAAAAATAATTTTTTGAGACACCAGGATTTTCTTACAATTAATCGTGACTATAAAAATAAAAGCTTGGGCACAAAACATGGAAGGAAATGCTGCAAGAAAAAGTACTTGTAGTATTTCCTTCCATGTTTGTCCCCCAGGCTTTTATTTTTATAGTCATGATTAATTGTAAGAAAATCGTGGTGTATCTCAAAAAATTATTTTTTAGTTTTTAGTCCATTTTAATGAAAGCGTGTTTTAAAAACTTTTTAAAATATTTTTTTTATTACTGTCATTTCTGAGTTATTGCCACACTAGTTTTATGGTTAATAAGTTTTACGAGTTATCAAGAAAATGCGGTCTAGAGTTTGGGGATATACTGTATCAGTATGTAGGTAAGTTCTATAACATGATTAGATTTATTTTTAGATTTAAAAGTCATTTTTAAATTAGTTTTTAGTTAATATTGTGTTGAAACCATTTTTGTTCAGTATTGCTCTTGTATATTTTGGTGTTGTTTAACTAGAATTATTAGCCATAAATCCATTTAGTAACTGTAGCTTTCCTGTCTCTAAAGTTTTCTGATCCAATTCAGCAGACTTTCTGGTGTGCAATGTCACTTGGGTATCAGCAGGGTTGTCCTTATTGTATTATATCTTGTTGGGTTATTTGCAAAATGTCCCCATACTCTAATGCAGTGGACTGTTTTGGCGCAAAAGCTGTAGTGTGTAGAATAAGCTGGAATCATTTTTAATTTTCCATCTTAGGACTGCAGATGGTGGAGGGATATCGTAGAAATCCAAGAGACGAACCGTACTACAGATGCAACCTGTGTTTAGCCCATGGACAGACGCCTGGTGTTTTTAACCACATCATTGGTAAGAAGCACACTGAAAAGTACATTGTAAGTATTAAAATGTAGTTCTTGCTGGTCATTGTTTATTGAAGTTTTGTATAAATTTCTAGACTGATTTCAGTACTCCTGATGATCTCATTTTAAGGTACTGTACATACTTGATAGATAGTACGGGCAGTCCCCGGTTAAAGGTTGGGGTTCCGTTCCCAGCTGAGCGCTGCTAAACAAAAATCGCAGATAACCGAAAATCAGTGACAAGAGTGCCGACAAACGGCTTAACGACGTCGTTAACAGGTTATCGGCGCTAATAAACCGCTTACCGCCATTGATAAACCACTTACCGGCATATAAAATCTGGTTAATGATGTCGTTAGCGTAACGCCGAAACACCATTAACTAATGCCGCCGGTAAGCGGGGACTGCCTGTATTCTTATTATCATTCAGAACATGAATCCCATTCATATAGAACAAGCCATTGACTTGAAATTCAAGCATCCAATGTATATGGTATTCATTGAAAGAAGTAACAGAAGGTAATAGGAAATACAGAAGAAGAGCGAGATGTTTCGTGGAAATTTGAGAGAATATTTAGATGTGGTGAAACTTTTACTTAGCTTCTGATGTCAGTTCCAGAAAGAAACCCAAGCAAAACCTTTTACAAAATGCAGATAGAAATTGAGGGAAAATGAGTATAATAAAGTGGTGTAAATTGCATATGAATGCATACAAGAGACCACAGGATGTATTGTTGTAATGTGCATGGTTTATTTTTTTTTTTGCATAATAAGAATATTTTTTAATGGCGCTCTTCATTTTGAATGAGCTAATGCTGTGTTCTTTCAGTAGAGTAATATAACCAGATTATTATGTCAAATGCCTTGACTTGTAAAGGTGGCTGTATTAATGCATGAATTTGTATGGCTGCAAGTCACTTTACTTGTGCTGCATATGTTATTTGGTTTATTTTTTTCCCACGAAAAAGAATATTCCAGTTTTACATTGTTGTAGACATCTTTCAAAGTTAACGTGAGCAGCAGTGAAGGAGATTTGACAATTACAAATCTATTGATTGCATTCATTAAAGTTTAAAGAACTTATAATGACATCCTTTCTACGAATTGTATCGCATGTCTACAAATCAACTTGTGGGAACATGATATACATGTGTGTGAATGATCTTGCTAACAGTAAAATTGATTTCATCTTCTAAGATAAAAGGAAAGTAGTTTTTGTGATTTGGGCAAATTTGGCATTGTATTTAGATAATTAGATTTATTGCATTTCCTTACAGAGAAACCGTTGTGTTTTGATGACCTCAGTTATTTCTCCAGTGACACTAGAAGTTCTTCGCAAGCGGTTAGTTGACGTTGAGGGTCTAAAGTGTGACTTGATCAAAACGATAATAGGTAAGATAACTTACTGGTGTTCTACACTTTTCCTCGTTGTTGATCTAAGATGATTTTGTTGATTTGTAGTTTTGGTTTCGTATGGGTTTTTGTATTTTGCTGTAGCATTTTACCTCATGTTGTTAGTTTTCCCCAAAGAGGATTATATTTGGATGAAGTACTACAAATCCAGGTATATTAACCATTGGAGTGCACAATTATTCCTGAAAAAAGAATTTCTCTTAGTGTTATTGTACAGAAAATTCTGTCGTCCCTATACTAGCTGCTTTTTTAGTAAGCACAATTGTCTATCATAGAAAACATAACAAACTGAGATGACATTTTAAAGTAAGGACAGCCTGAACGGCCACGCGCAACTCATGGGTGAATTGATAATTGCCTATCCAGCATTAAAGAGAGAGATATCAAAATTGTATCCCAGGTATGTATTTTGTGTCATGTATTGTTTCAGGTCTGAACTGCTACCCTCAAAAGTTGATTGATGCTGCAAAAGCAAAGCTCACAATGAAAGCCTGGAGAATGCATAAGATAGACATCAGAACTGAAGACAGGTATGGGTGTCATGCTAGTTTTTCTTTCATTGGAATGATTGCATTTTATTATATATCAAAGGTAGAAGTTGAAAAGTTGTTCGGTTGATCAGATAAAGCTAGTCTTTAATTTGTAAATGGAGGTTCAGGTGATATCATTAGAAACTGTTTGAAAAGCAGTTATATTTGGTAGAGAGTAAGCTTAGTAATATTGCCTATAACTATTATTTTTCTTTGCAATGTTAAGCAGTTTACCGTAGCTAGGAGTGGCCACAGAAAAACAGTGCAATAGTCACTGCAGTGTACATAATTATTATTATTATTATTATTATTATTATTATTATTATTATTATTATTATTATTATTATTATTATAATTATTATTATTATTATTGCAAATATCCTTGGATTTTTAATTTATCCTAAAGCATTCATTAATCAGCAGTAAAAAAGATATTTATTTTGCCAAAAAAATTTTTAGCAAGTGATTTCATTAACTGTGTAGCATGATAATATGCACTGCATGATGATTGTAGTTAAGCTGGTAGCTTTGCTCACCACCCTACCCACATGTTAGTCCTTTGCAGATGAAATTGAAAATAATTATGGCTTCTTAAGCTCTAAGTTTTAGTTCGATATTAGTGGGTCACGTTACGTACAAGGTAGAAAGGTCTCTCAAAAGAAGTCTTTCCTTGGTTCCTTTGGGCAAAAGGACAATTGAGAACTATGAGGGTGTTGAGCAGTGGTAATTGTGGTGTGAAAAAGGGTTAGATCTCTGAAGGGCAAATGAAAGACGCTGTTGCTCTTGTATCAAGGAAAGGTGTCGCTGATTGGTAGACAGCTGCTTGAGTGATGAGTGTAGGCAGATGATGCCAATGTACTAGGCTGAGAAAAAAAGCAAGACAACCAAAGTTAATCTTTACGGCGACAGAATCAAACAGGATTGGATTACCTAAGCAGACATTGCTCTGCAAACAATGAAGTCCTATCAGGGCAAGGCTAGGGGTATAGATTAGGCTATGTTAACAGTCCCAAAAATAGGGTAAACAAAACCTCCAAGTACAAAATTGTTAACAATCAGAACAAAGCAATTAAAAAACATTGGAAACCATGCTGACAGGAGGTACATGACTGGGTGAGGGAAAACTGCAAATAATAAAAGAGATGAGCCTATAGGCTACTCTCAGTGACTACAGAGCAATGCAATTTTTGCTGGCTGAAAAGTTAACTCCCTGAGAATCTTGCAAAATATTCATAAAGAGGGGAAGGGAGGGTAGAAGCAAAATATTTTCCTATATAACAGTAATTAGGCTTATTGCTTAGCTGAACAAGTTTCTCGATGTCAGTGCCTTTTTTAAGCAGAGTCAAATGTAGATGGGTATTTTGTGAGTTGTTTGTCAGTGATAACAAATGGTATCCTTCATTTGCTTGTTTTTTCTTCACTGCCTGTTAATGACAGTGTTTGTAAGAAAGTTGCACATAAAACTGAAGCTATTAGACTGTTTTTCCCAAAAATGTGAAAAAAAGGTAATTTGTACAAGTAGTTTTTATCGTCGCTTGTAAATCTGTGTTATACTAATCAAAACGATCTTGTTCTAGGTCTTCTAGGCCACCTTCGCCAGTCCCTGGTACAAGCCGCTCATGCAGAGATACTTATAAAGCTAGTAATTCATCCTTTACCAGTAACTTAGAGTCAAGCCCGTCATCTGTAAAACGAGAAGGCAGGGCATCCTCCAGCTGTCCTGATCAGTCTCCACCCAGGAAGAGAATGTTCCTAGATGGCGCCAGTGGTGCAAGTACGTTCAGCTAAAAATCCTCTTTATTTTGTGTTGTAGGATTGGTATGCTGTTGTTGTTTATTTTTATTTTAAAATATGTTGTGTTTCAAGAATGGCATGTTGAATTAAATGTGTATTCTGTTGTTTTTGGTGATAATCCAGTGGTATTCATCTTGATAAACTTGGTCTGTGTGTCATTTTATTGTGGACTGCTGTGAAACTTGTGAGGGCACCCTGACCTCTCACTGATTGTTTTATGTTCAGAAGTCTGAAGTCATTAAAGAATTACAGTGCTACAGTCTCAGTTTTTTGTATGTTGTTTATTTTATCAAAGTGACTTTTTTATGATGCAGCCATCTTAGATTTCCTCAGTGGGAATTTGCAGTTCTCCTATTACAAGGTTTGTTTACTTTTTCTACCATTATTCTGCCAAACTTTGGAATTATGTACCACTGTTCTCACCGACTTGCTTCCTCCTTCAGGCTTAACTCAGTCTGCTCATTCAGTTTTGTATTTTTCCCATCTTTTATTTCTATTCCATTTATTTCCTGGATAAAAGCAAATGACATTTTACCCAAACATCCACTTTCACTCTGCAGTTTACCCATACATGCTTCATGCTGACAGAATCTTGTCATGATGAATATGTACTGTACGTAGTTTTTATTTGTTGTACAATAACTATATTTAGGAGAATTATTCCAAACAAAATAACTTTCCAAATTTGAAAAATAGTAGGAATGACTTCAGCAGAGCACAGACGCAGGCATTCTGCTGTTCCACCTCTGACTGGTTCTGCTTTTATGTATTCTGTTATGGTATTTTAAAACCTAGCCACTGCAGGGGGAAGCCAGACCAACTCGGTGTAGGTCCCAAGCTTGGAGGAATAGAGAAGGTTGAAGTTAAGAAGGGCATCAGTCTGTAAAACATCTGCCAAAACTGTATATGAAATGAGCCATTCAGGATAGAAACAGCTGGAGGAAGCTCATTAAAAACAGCAATCCTGACTGGTGATTAAGCAGAAAAGTAGTAGTTTCAGTATTGTAAAGCTGTGAAAGGCTCATGATTTGCAGGTTTATTTACTTGGATCTTCATTGTGCTCTGAAGCAAACGGGGTTATACTGAGAAACATTAAAGCTGCAGGACTTTTTTGATTTTTAACCTTGCTGAGTGCACCTTTTTAGCAATCATCAGAATCATTAGGAAATATAACTTCTAGCTTTTTGTCTCTCAGAGATTTAATAATTCAAGTGCTCAGACAGTTTCAGGACAGCCTCACCAAAATTTTAGAAGGATTTCTTCATTATAAATCTTGAGTGGCAGAATGAAGTTAATGAGTTTGGTGAAATGAATAGAAGACCTAGCAAGAGATGAGGGTTTAAACCTCATCAAACTGCTTTGAATGGCTCATGTTAAATCACTGGTACACTGTACAGTACCTTAATGAACATCTGGCCTCTTATATGGGAGACTTTTTTTGAAGACAAAATTAGTGTTTGCAGAACGTCTGGGATCCAGGAGAGTACTTGGCAGATTTCGACCCAGGCAGCAAGGATTTGATAACTTGGGGGCTTGGGAAGACCCAAGAGTGACTATAGAATTACAGTACATTATAAAAGTAAAAGTGGACATTTTTTCATATCCCCTTCAGTGGATGGTAAAAGTTTCATTTGCAAGAGTCACATTCCTACACCATGATTAGGTTGTTAGCATCTAGAAACACCCTTGTGGTCAAGTTTCAGTTTATGCACCCTCCTACTTAGATTCGGTTTTTGTTACGGTTGTGGTCATATGGATGCATTCTCTCAGGCAAGATAGAAATGGGTCCTCCAGCTGCAAAATAGCTGAGAGAAGCTTTTCCTTGATTTTTGTTTAATCTAATTGGTTTTTATTGCATTTATAATGAAAAGCAGCATGTGGCTTTATATCGGTCAGTTTCTCTGAAGCCAAATGAGTCGCCACAAACAGAATTCACTGAAACTCATATATATTCATCCATACTAATATATATATATATATATATATATATATATATATATATATATATATATATATATATATATATATATATATATATATATATATATATATATATATTGTATATATATATGAAAGCATACACATATAGATTCATTCTATATATATATATATACAGGCAGTCCCCTCGTTAACGGCGGACTCGGTTAATGGCGATCCAGTTTTATGGCGCTTGTCTAGCGACGAAAATCGGCAATTTTCAGTGCCGAAAATCGCCAATTTCCATTTATCGCTGCCGATAATTGGGTATTGGCGCCAGTACATATCTAACAGAGGCGCCGATAACCGAAAATCGGCACTTTTCAGTGCTGACAAGCCCGAAAATCGCTGAAAAAGCGCTGGAAATTGCCGATTTTTGGTTAGTGGCGATTTTCGGTTATCATCACACTCCCAGAACGGAACCCCCGCCGATAACCGAGGACTGCCTGTATATATATATGAAATTTGTGAGTGAGACTTCTAATGTAGGGTTACTTTCATATCCAGATTTTAACTCAGTACCATGCTCTCTCTGAGTAGGAGGAAAATATTTATACAGGGTTTTTAAAGGTTGATGAGAGTGATGCATGGAACAGTCATGGATATACTTATGCTAAGTTTGCAGTATTTTGCAAACTTTTATTTTTAATTTCATATGCTTAATGGTGTGTTTTAAACAAGGCTGAATTTTGTATATTAATTGTCCTGTTTTGCTTCCTCTTTTTTCTTCATGCTAGCTACAGGATCAGCTGATAAAGAAGTGCAGACTTACGAGATGGGGAATATTATTAAAGGGCTGAAGTTCATTATGGAAACTAACAAAGGGACAGGTAAATGTATCTCCAGATTCTTTATGCATGCTGTCATTATACAGTAGTATCCTGCAATCATATTTTTCCATAGTATCATTAAATACATCAAGGTAACATTAATATCATGAAACGGGGTGACCAATTTATTTTCAGTTGTAGTATAAGCAGATAAAGGATTTAAATTTCTTACCTCCCATGTACAAGTAATTTGTGAAAAATTTATTTTATCTTTTTGTAACATTTGAACTTGAAGTCTTCTCTGGTCAAATGCTTGCTTGGCTGTTGTAGTTTCACCAGCATTATCTTCATAAACAATTTTGTATCGGCTTTATGGAATTTGAGACAAGGTGAATTATGAATTCTCTCTTATCTTTTCTGTCTTAAGCTCATTTTAAGCTCATTCTATGCCTTCACCAGTCCTTTTTCCTTAAGTTTCTGGGTCATCCTGCAGGTTTTCATTCTACAACTTCCGTATCTACTGCTTTTTCAGACCAACTGTTCCTCATCCCTTCTCATCACATGTCCAAACAATCACAGCCATTGAGATTTCAGTTTTTATCAGCTTCTTAGCTTTTTCAATTTGGAATTTCCATCTTGATCAAAGCCCAGGTTATCTGAAGAAAATTTCATGTACAATTCTGGTGATTCCTCAAGTTTGTATCTCAGTTTTCATCCACTTCTTTTGTTCTTGTCTCATTTACCTGTCCTCACAAATTCAGGTTTTCTTGCTCCAGCTTTTGCCACTTATGAAAAAACAAATCCTTAGAACTGGCCATGTGATGGTAGGAATTCGACTTGGACACAACTAAAATGTGGAATAGTAGTGCAAACTGTTCGAGTTGTAGAATCTTCTGATCTCCAAATATTTGAGCGAGGAGCAGATTCATTCCTGTTCTCTGCTGATGTCTCCTGAATTTCAGGTTTCCTCACATTTATTTATTTATTGCCTCTCCTCATAACTTGTCTATCGTCGCAGGCTGATTTCTCTTTGGACCCCTTTTGGGTTGGTAGTCTGTTGAATTCTACCATAAGGGTTTTCAGCCTCTATGAGTATGATTTCTGACAGCAGCCTGTGAAGTGACAGGTGAAGCTGAGAACGCTGCTGACAAGAACCAACTACAAGGCTCATGGAAGTCCTTGGAACCGGAAGTGTCCAAGGGGGAATAAACACAAAACGTTCTTCAGCTGTTAGGACCCCTGTTCCTTCCTGGGAAACTTAAGAGAGTAGGACCAAGGCCCTACAAAAGAGAGTGACTAAACAATGGTCATGAAGGCAGAGGAGTTTGAGAAGACTTGTCATAGATGGGCAGATACCAAGTATAACATATTGTCTCAATTTAGTAACAGTATTTGTTAACATGTTTATGTAAGCATTACCTCTTTTAGTTGTTCATTACTTTTCATATTTGCAAAATTAATTTTTGTACTTTTATAACCACTTGACACTTTATTTGAAATGGTGGAGAGATATTAATGATGAGGTTTTTTATCTTTTTTGCAGCTTCAGTCTTACAAAGTAATCGTGAAGCAAAAGAAGCCATTGATCTGATGTTTGCTATAGCCACAGTGCTTAGACTGAATGCAGTTGCTGAAAAGCCAAGCCCCCTGAGGGAGAAGAAAGTTGCTGTAAGGAAATTTCTTAGTCTGGTTGTTTTACCTCACTATCTTTGAAATCAAATTTTGCACGTTAAAGTATTATGGGTTTCTTCCAGTGTAGCTAGTTAGTCTGTGGCTTGAGACCTGACCTTGTTGTAAGTTGAAGTGGGAGAAAGTTTGATAATTAATAGAGTTATCATCACCATCATTATTAGTATTTTTAAGCAACTTGTTCCTCTGACAAGGTCAGTTTTAAAATGATCCTCTCCTCTCTTGTTAGCCATGTGGACTTTCTGCCTGAATTCCCATCTGGCTTGCTGCTTCATCTTTGCTTCATTGCCCATGATTTTGTTACTGGTTTCTTTCCTGATAATTTCATATCTACACCTTTTCTAAATCACTGCTCTTTGGTCCTGATCACCACATGTAAACCATCTACCAGCTGAGGATCTTAGCGCTTTGCAATCACACATCTTTGAAACCTTTGTAATTGCTCATATTTCTGTTAGGCAGAGCAGTACAGGCCTTATAATGTTCTGTTCACTTGTGGGATATTTAGATGCAATAATAATAATAATAATAATAATAATAATATTTTAAGACTCATGCTACTATGATTATTTTTTAATGATAATAATAATAATAATAATAATAATAATAATGGAAGTCATATCATATTATCATATCATGTATTATACCTGTGAAATTGTTTTTTGCGTATTATAGGCCCTGTGTTTTTCTGCTGATATTCTGTTCACAAATCTTTGTTTGTGCTGCATATGATCAAAATTATGTCACCAAAGTGGTTCTGAAAAGATTGGTAGTAATCCGTGGAAGGCTCTGCAAGGGATCATTTTCTTGAGACTGATGCAATGTCCTTGTATTTTTATCCGTGTATTTATCAATTTGTTAACTTGTTTTTTCTTTTGCAGTAACTGATCTCCTCTTTCTTTATTTCCTATTACCTTCTGTAACGTCTTTCAAATGAACCCCATATTCTTTGGAAGCTTGAGCCTAGCCCCCACTGATCGAAAGGGCCATTTTTTCCTTTTAGATGCCATCTATCTTACTTTTTTAATTACACAGCATTTTCTTGTTTCTGTATATTTTATGCTCTATGGTGTATTTTGCAAGTTTTTTCATTGCCATGGTTTTATTTTCTACTATTTATTCCACAGATTTTTGAGAATATATTAGGAGAGATCATGTTCAGCCTCAGAAAGGTCCCCCTGTAACTCCTCTTGGATGACAGTGTTTACATAGGATGCAGGTCAGTGTGTAAATATTATCCATAAATACTTTGTGATTGCCCTTTCATTTTGCTGCAAGTACATTTTCTGTAATTTGTGAGATATTAGAGTAGTTTTGAAGGAAGCTAAATGCCTGGCTTATCAAGATTTTCCCACACTGGCACATATCCTTAATATGTCGCAGTTACTTATATATGCCAAATGCAGACCTTAGATTCTTTAAAGTTGATACTCTCCACTGTTGGAGATAAGAGAAGTGGTTACTGGAGTGAGAGTAAGTGAAACATGTTGGTCACCTGGCTCAATTACAACTGCTGAGCAGTTTTTCTTCGTCATATGTTCATAACCAGGTGTAATCTGCTTTAATACTTTCTTTCTCTTTTTCTGCCATTGCTGGGTATTGCAGAAGCAAGAGCCTGAGCAATACTATGGTTGAAGTTCAGGTAACATTTTCAAGAGGGGATTTTTGGCAGTCCACTTGATGTGGTAAATTAATCGATTGTTTTGAGGAAGTTGCAGTTTACACTTGTTTGACAGACATGCTCGAGGTACTGCATGTATGTGCCTTACTGTGATAGCTCTTTCTTATATGCACATTACATATTTACATCTGTGAATACTGTATTTAATATATTGTAAAGCACACTGTCCAAGCTCATGGGCAAATAGAAAGCCACCCTTAGTGAAATGTAAGGGTATTAAACTGTACGTTGGCACCTCAACTTAATGGACCTTCAGTAGTGGGATTTTGTTACTTATCGGATGCATTGCAGGTCCAGGAAAAATTGATATTTCGTACTTTGTGTTTGTGGTTTGGAAGTCAAGTAAGTGTGGTTATATTTTCTTCGTGCAAAAAAGTTTTAACTACAGTGTACAATATAGTTACATTCACCTGATGTAATGTACCTGCTGTAGATTGTTAAATTGCTGCTTAAAAAGTGATATTTGAAAAGTGAGTGTCAGTCTTTGTCAATCTGGCAATCACCTGCTCAGAAATTCTGAGATCTTCGGTTAAATAAAGTGTAATTAACATGCACATATGTACCTGTACTGTATTTGCATTTCAGAATGGGCAATCACACTGCTGCAAATCATTGTTAATCAAAGATATAAAAACTGTCCTTCACATTAATATTTTTGAAGTGATTTAGTTTCATTGTGTGAGCATGTACTCTGCTGTAATTGCATGGTGTGTATACTA
>NC_089794.1:19952602-20010102 GCF_040412425.1 Macrobrachium rosenbergii
GATAAATTATAAGACTTGTTGCAGTAGGAAATTAAAGACAGAAAGTAACTAATCTTGGGCCCAAAGGCATGTTTTAGCTTTGCATATTCTATGCTCTACAAGGCAGCCTATAGAAGGTCTTTGGCCCTTAACTGCAACCCCTTTCATTCCTTTTACTGTACCTCCATTCATAGTCTCTTTCTTCCATCTTGCTATCCATCCTCTCCTAACAACTGTTTCATTGTGCAACTGCGAGGTTTTCCTCTTGTTACCCCTTTCAAACCTACCTACTCTCAATTTCCGTTTTAGCGTTGAATGACCTCATAGTCCCAGCACTTGGCCTAAATTCTATATTCCATTCCATTCCTACTCACATTGGTGAGGCAAGCATCATAACCACTAGACCAATAAGCCATTTCCCTAAAGAATAGTGGCTGTATAGACACGAGACAACATTTATTATCACTACTATCCTTGAGGTACTGAGTGAGTTATGATTTCATTTACAGAAAACTTTCACGGAAGATTCACCAACAATACATTGCCTGCCTTGCACACTCACTGCGTGACTATCTTGCACTTGTTTTTGTACCCTGGATAATGAGGGTACAAAAACTTCGCTCGAACTAGCCAACACTTTTTTTTCGTGGTTCCTCCTCTAGAGTTGTGAGCAGATGCTCTCTCTCTCTCTTTCTGAAGATGGATAGATGGATTAAAGTGTATTGAGGTGGTTTGATATGAACTGATAATATGGAGGACAAGTTAGTACTAGCGTTCATGCTTAGAATGCGTAGTACTAACTTCTTGTCGACCATAACTTATCAGTTCAAATCAAATCACCTAAAAATACATTGATCAATCTTTCCACCTTCAGAGAGAGAGAGAGAGAGAGAGAGAGAGAGAGAGAGAGAACATCTGATGCCTAGAGTTCGCCGAAATTTGATGCCCTTATGTAATGAAACATCAAAACAAAACTCGAGACAAAATAATATTGCTCGAGAATGTTTTTGACAGACGAAAGTACATTTGGGAGAATATTTCTTATATAAATGAACATTTAGTAGGCATGCTAATTGCTATAGAAACTTTATTAATTAAGTAAAAATATTGTCAGCAAGTTCTGTCGGAACCCAGTTAAGTTTGACGTAAGGACAAACGCTACAAATCTGCCAATTTTTCCTGTTCGATAAAGATAAGTGTCATATTTATACCAAGATGGTATTTTTCTTTGGTAAAACGAAAGGATATGAAACATCTCGTGGTCTCATCTCTAATAGGTTACGTACAACTACAGATCCATGCGTCAAGTAACGGGAAGATGAGTGCAGTCATTTCTGCATCTTGCAATTGAATCTGATCTGGTTTCCGTTTTCGTTGTCTTCTCACGGTCTGTGTAATGATTACCCCATCTTTGTTCTGTAGCATGTCATGTCACCTATTTAGCAAATATAATCCGTAAAGTTAATTGAAAATGACTGGCGAGGCAAAAGCGACAGGGTTGATATCGAACGAGCAAAAAGAAAATGAATAAGTAAAAGAAAACATCGGGGGTCTGTGTCGTTGGCAGAGATGGTGAATATTTACACTGCTTTCCCCTAGCTTTTGGGGAGATTTCCCCGGCGAGATAGTTTCTTCTCTGACGTTCGCTTAAAAAAGCAAGTACAGCAATTTTGTTTATTGTAAACGAACTAGATCAACGTCCGTGAACAGAATATTACGTAAATGTACCCGAAACAGGAAAGTAATGACTAAGTAGCAGTAAGAGGTAAAATGGAATCCTTTAAATGAAAAAGAATTCGTAGTTATTATATAAAATTAAAACGGAAGATTGCACCGTGCGGCAAGATTTATTACTTGTATAACTAGCATTTAGTCGAAAATATCAGGGCTTATAGCTTAAACCTATGGAGAAGAAAATTGTATAATGGGAGGATGTTAGCATATAACGAAACTATAATCAGTTCACAGTCTAATAAGTAATTTAATTATAATCCTCGGTTTGGTCAATGGTTCTGTAATATATGCGAAGGAATCTCTCAAAGATATAGACAATTCGTTTTTACGATTGCAAAATCAGCGCGAGCACTTACATTGACCATTAAGTTCTGTTGGAAATTGTTTATCACTGAGATAAAAAAAAAAAAAGTTATAATCTGTAAGCTACAGTGGAAATTCGGTATGAGACTAGGCTACCACCAGATGATATGAAGCCACACAGCGTAAATGTTTTTTTTTTTTTTTTATCTTGAAACGTGTAATATATATATTTTTTGTTTTTTAGTGAAAAGGCCGATGAACAGGCAACCCAAAGTTAAGAGAGTACGGGAGAAAGTTTTGGCCTAACGTCTTCATTTCATCGTATTCGTATTTTTTAGTGTTCTTGGATCAATTTCATGATGTACCTCCTCTATTTATCCCGTTAACTAGTCCTATGTCTCGATTTGCCACATCTCCAGCTCTCTACATCTTTACTTATCTCCCGTTCTACTTCCCCTCTTCTCTACTTCTTCTCCGGCTGCGAAAGTGAAGCCTCTGATGTGTACTACAAAGAATATGGACTGGAAAATCGTCTTTAACATCAGATTCATTTGGGTAACCTTAATCTTTCTCGCCCCGCGAGTTAGACAAAATATATGTTTTTAGGTTAGTATACCCCCCAACGCTCATGGCTTCGCTATGAGGTTTGGTTGTTTTTTTAAATATGAGTCTATTTCGTTGTAGGTGCAGAATGAAGATATTATTTATGTCTGTGAAATAGAGTATACATATGTATGTATTGAGGTTGGATTATTTTCTACATGTGCTCGTTTTTTTAAAAATCTGTAAATTGAAAATATTTAAAATATCTGTGTCAGATAGTATATATATATATATATATATATATATATATATATATATATATATATATATATATATATATATATATATATAAAGGTGATAGTATCAACTTTAAGGATTATTTCGGTGTAGTAACATCTCAACAGCCGTGAACTTAGTGGACTTCCATACTTACCAACTACATAACATCCATATTTTTCCTCATGCTACCCTTTAAGATGTGATACATTTTTTATTTATATCTTTCAATTGAACGTTTTGTGTAAATTGCATGTAATTGTAGGTTAGGGATTGTGCAGAATTACAGTAAGATACACAGAAAATCTTCAGGTACAGACGTTAATATAAGGTCTTCGTTACATGATGATTGAAGGATTGACAGAGGAAGAAGAGGCTGCGTTTAATACGAAAGAAGAGTGTTGATCAAGCATTAGTTATGAAAGAGTAAAGTTAGATATTTTAAATTAAAGGGAGAAAAAGCTGTAGATGAGTCACTTACTAAAATTAGGCTTATAATAAGCTTAAGCTATTGTCGAGAGCAATTTTAAGTTTTCCGTATGGGGTAGTGCTGTCGGTGCACCTCATGCCGTGCACTGTAAGCATGACTTAAGGTTCTTTGCAGCATGCATTCGACCCTTAGCTGCAACCCGTTCCGTTCCTTTTACTGTACCTCCTTTCATCTTCTCTCTCTTCCATCTTGCTTTCCACCCTCTACTAACAATTGATTCATAGTGCAGCTGCGAAGTTTCCCTCCTGTTACACCTTTCAAACCTTTCACTGTCAATTTCCGTTTCAGTGCTGAATGACCTCATAGGTCCCAGTACTTGGCCTTTGGCCTGATTTCTATATTCAGTTCAATCCAATTTTGAGTTTCAGAGGAAGTGAGGCATATATTTGAATCTATAGACACGAGAGTGACTAGTTTAGTGTATATGTTGATCAGGGACATGGGTGTGTTATGCCACCATGGATATTTAATATGTTTATAGACAGAGCAATGCTAGAAGCCAAATTAAAATTTAAAAAATTAGACACAGGAGAAAAGTTATACGGCCAGAAAATGAGTTGTGAATATTGCTGGGTAGTGACTTGGAATGGTGAGGAGAAACTACTGAAACTGGTGAAAGAGATGAATAGCGCAGCGTTTGTGTGTGTTTAGGAAGGTTCGACACACTGCTGGTGAGCCCTCTTGTTAAATACTTGAAGCTAGTAATTCCAACTTACTCCTAAACTACAGTATTTGCCCCCCCCCACTTCTTTTTTCCCAGATTTCCTATAAACTTTTATATATGAAGGGTAGACCAAGTGTTACTTCTCTAGACGAAGCCTCTTGTCGATTTCCAATTTTATTTATTTTCACCCAATATTCAGTTACAAACCACGAGCTCGTGGAGAAGAAGAAGAAGAAGAAGAAGAAGAAGAAGAAGAAGAAGAAGAAGAAGAAGAAGAAGAAGAAGAAGAAATACGATACGCATTCTAGTGGCTTCCCGTCACACGTTGTCCGGATAATTCAAGTACGTGATGTTTATAACGAATGTCGTCATGCTGAGTAATAATCAGTTTTAAATTGAAACTGTTTTCAGTTCGTGATAATGTTCCCTCCTTTTTATGGTCGATAAATGTACTCTCTCTCTCTCTCTCTCTCTCTCTCTCTCTCTCTCTCTCTCTCTCTCTCTCACACACGCACTCACATAAATAAAATAAGATAAACTCCGCCAAAAACGTTTGGAGTTAGGTCTTATCTCCAGGAAGCAGAGTTATCAGACCCCTCCTCCCAACCCCCCATGATATTTTCTTGTTTCCGATACCGTCACAAAGTCCTATTTTAATAAACCTTCGAATTTAAGAAAGTTATTATTAGTTCCCCCTCTCTCTCTCTCTCGCCGATGTAAACGCCCCATTTCCATCTTCCTATAAAAGCATCTTGGAGCAATATCGCAACGTCATTCGTGCCCGGTCAAGTCCCGTTGCGTTCACAAACACCGTTGTTTCGAGGCCTGGAATTTCAACTCTATTTACTTTCTCGGGGGCAAGAGGGTGCCCTAAGGTTAACGACCCACGGAGTGAGTGATCTGGCAGACTCACTCACCCAGGACCAAGACCTTTATAGGTCTCGCTCGCTACTGAGGGTCCCAAAATATTGAGATACATTCGAAGGGACTTTTAGTCCAATGTTCCCTACCAATACGGTGTTGGTATGTGGTTCTTCTTCTTTAAGAATTATTCAATATATATATTTAACATTTAGAATGATGCTTAAGTGAATAACTTTCGTTACGTACGTATTTAAGTGTTTGATCGTTTGCTTAAGTAAGCTTTTGACATCTGGTTTTCAAACTTAAGTGATTCTGACTATTAGAAATAACAGAACAATAATATTTTGTGAGCTGAAAGTTTCACTTGAACCCCCCCAACCCCCCCACCGATGATCTCTCTTGCTCTACACTTGACGCTTGTCAAGCATTTAAACTCTCTCTCTCTCTCTCTGTTTGTTCCATAATACCCAGCGCACATTTGAAGTGTGCTCTTTGTAAAGTAGGTAAATCTATGGACACCATATAGGCCAATACCATTTACGCTCCTTACCGTATAGGGGACAGGCCAGTAGCCCACCGTAACCTTTTTACAAAGCAAATCTACTTCTCATAGGCCGACTCTCAAGATCAGAAAAGACCAAATTCATTCTCTCTAGGAACACTTTTTTTGTTTTTGTTTTTCGTTTGTGTGTGTGTGTGTTTGTGCGTGTGTTTTGTAAAGTTTAAAGGTCGACCAGTCTACTAAGTGCTCCAGCTGTAAACAAGCCTCGGCAAAGTTATATTTTAACCAGTTATCGGTGAAACCAGCCAAGTTTATACCAGAATACGAAGTCTTAGTAATGTATAATGTATTCCTCATGGGCTTTTGAGTCGTTGGTGTCTTTTACTATTATCTTTTCTCCTTAGCGGAAATGACGTAATACTGTGCATATTCCTGTAAGGTTGTAGAAGTGCTGACTGCAACAACTTCTGATTAGTCTCTGTTCTTCTTTAACTATTTAAATTCGCTAACAAAAACTGGTTTTGAATCCTTGTATATTGAATTTAAATCCCTGTATCTGTTTTGACAACCAATATATTTACTGGGAGCCATTAAACACTTGTGAATCATCAAATAATGTCGAAGACTACCTTCACAATTAATATGAACCTAGCCTTGTTTAAATTGAATTTAATACTGCCTTAGCCTTAGTTAACATATAAACTTCATAACTTAAGTGCTGGAAGAATGTTCTTCACCTCCTTCAGTTAGTATGTAAACGTAAATGATTGGCAACAGGGAGCAATGTTGATCATGCTTTTAATTTTAAGAGCCTAGCTCTCTCTCATTTTTGGTGTTCCACGGATTGCCTTCTGGAACCTTTGTTGTTTTCAGACTGTATACTATAATTGCATTTAACGAATCTTGTTAGATCTTGGAAATAACAATTGTTGTTGCAGTCAAGTGCTCTTCCCTTACGTGAAAGGGAGAAGCTGCTGGTTTGAAATGAAATTTATTAGAATAGATAAGTAGACCAATTTGTGGCACGGCTGAACTACAGTACTCCAAGACTTGACTGACTCGCTGATCTCATACCGTGCTCCTGCTTCACATTTGCTGTACATAGGTAACACAGTATTTAATGATTTTGAATAGATGACGATGATCTGTGTTTTTTTTCAAAGTTATAAAAATATATGCCATCCAATCCTGCCAGAAAACTTGGTGTTATTTGTAAGGCTTCCTATAACTATGGAGATGGTGGCATCCCTCCTTGAGTTCTTTAGACCTACCTTTGTTGAAACATTGTTGTCTTATTTAGAAGTCTCCACACTTCGGAATTTTTGGTTTGCAGATTTCTTTTTTCGTATGAGTTAGACCATTGTCTGTTTGGTAATTTTCCATAAGTCATTTTTCATTGTAGAACATTGCTTACAGCTTAAGTGGAATGATCACTACAACATTATTTTTTCCCCCCAAGTCTGAGGATAGGTCTAGGCTAAGGTAATCATAACATCTGCTAAGTGACATATTCACCATGTAAGTCTAGGCTAAAGTAATCTTATAGTGACATTCACCATGTATTGTGATGACCTCTTAACTCTTTTGTTTCCCGGTATTTTAGGATGAGCTTTCCAGTGACAGCAATGAAATCTGATATTAAACGAAGATGTCCTCTTACCAAAGTGAGTGATTTGAACCTCGCTGGTTACGAGGCTGAGGTTAACACTTATACACCAAGTAAAGTGATCAGATTTCATTTCAGCTTAAGTATACTTATCTGTAGAATCCAAGTACATTCTTCCTAAAGCCAAAATGAACTCATTTTAACCATGATGATATGTTTAGTCGGATTTCTTTTTTGTTGTTGTAATCAAGTAGGTTTAGAGTCAAGTGCCCTCATTCCGGTTTACATGTAGTAAAGAGTGTTTTTAATAACTTTGCCGTGTTATGTATGAATTTTAGTATATATTAATTCCAAAGAGTTGTGTCTCTGAATGGATATGCTTTATTTAGTATAGGCTACAGGCGAATGAACCCTGTCACATTCGTGTTAATATGTCCCCCTCCCACCCCGTGATGGAACGGCAGTTAAATGTCAACGACATTATGTAGCGTTATCCACCAAGTTTGCCCTGTTTATTCTGTTCTGTTTTAGGACACAAGTGTTATCTAGTATCACTATTTTGCCATTTTAAGCGTTATTAGCATCCTAGGTGTAGTTAAACAATAGGCTACTGTTATATGTAAAGTGCACTGTTCTTTGTTCTGTCAACATCTCCCTGGCCAGCATGATTTTGCCATACGCATTCAGTCCTGTTTCGGGGCATGAAATGTTATCCAATATTAGTATTCCGCCATTGTAAGCGTTATTTTCATCCTAGTTGTAACTGAACAGTTTTAAGTGCGCTGTTCTTTGTTCTGCCAACACCTCCCTACCCAGCATCTTCCTTCCCCGCCTTCTCCCTAGACGAAGGGCCGGAAATCCCTAGCATCGGCGGCGACCTCCCCTAAATCCTCCCTCCCGGAGGTGCCCATAGATGGCACCACTGTGGAACAGGTGAGCACCATAACAAATTGTGTTCTGTTGCCCAAATAATCATCCTGCTGTTCGAACGGCGGAGGCCGCCGCCTTATGGAGACACCACCACGGGCAGGGCGGAGGAGATCGGTCAATGAGAGGAGGGGGAGCCGCCGATGAAGCCAGGAGGAGAAAAGGACAGCAGAATAATGACCGACATAAGACACACTGCTGGGGGACTCACTTCGTTGAATGGCCGTCTGCTGCAGTAAAGTAGCCCAGGTGGGTCATGGCTTATTTCGTTTGGCCGTGACGCCCGTGTCGGGCGTGACAGCTGTCCTTTGCCTTTACTGACCTCTGGGGGAAATGTCGTTGGAGTTTCTAAAGGCGCGTTGCGGGCCAAATGTCTTAATTCGGGGAAGGGATCCCCGTCCGAAGGTACTGGACTGCCTTCGTTGAATGGCCGTCTGCTGCAGTAAAGTTGCCCAGGAGGGTGATTGCCTGAATTCATTTCGCTATTACTAACGTGTCTCTTGTGACAGCTGTCCTTTGCCTTTGCTGACCACTGGGGGAAATGGCGTTGGAGTTTTTGAAGGCGGTTTGCAGGCGAAATGTCCTGTTGCGGAGATGGGATCTTCGGCCGAAGGTTGTTGGCCGTTCTTGGTGGAAGACACGTCTGTGATATGGCTTGTCAGGGTAATGGGGGAGACATTTATGTCTTTCGTATTTATTTAGAGCAAGAAAAGACTGTTTTCCTTATCCACATGTTCTTAATATATCAGCAATATTTGTACTTGGTTGCTAGCCAGCTAATTGCATTGCCAGATTTACAGAAATCTGGCTGGCAATTTGGGATAACAAAGCCTAGAATATTTATTTACCATTTTGCCCATATATAAAGCTCTAATCTATTTTGTACTTTCGTTGTTCAGTTTGCCTGTGTCCTGAATTTGAAAAATGTGGAAACTTGCTCATAGCCTATAACCCCAGCTAGTGGCTTTAAGAAAGGTTACAATAGGCATAAATTTATGATGTTCTGTCATAGCCTGGGCTTGTATTTTCTTGCCAAGACATTCATGGCCAAACATGTAGATTTGGCCTGGTCTAATACACTAGTTTATGAGATATCTCAAAACTTAGCCATAGGCTAGTGGTTATCATTATATCCTTGTTAGGCAATGTGAAGTTAGGTCTGAGAGATGTAGGCCCAATCTTTTAGGACCTATGAGAATATTTTTAAAACGGGTGCTTTGATAATGTACCGTTCATTAGGCCTGGGTGGAAATCTTCAACCTCCATGCTCATTGAAAGCATGTTACAATCTGGTCCAGGTCTACTGTGTTGATTATAGGAGATAGAATGTGTCAGATGTCCGATTCATAAAGGGAAAATGTACTATGAAAATTATGAATGATGGCAGTTAGTAACTGAATGTCATGGGCTAATTCAATATATTTTGTTGAAATTTTAGTGTTGTTGGAATTGAAAGGATTTGTATCAAAATCTTTACCGTATGATGTAGTTGAAGATGCTGTAGGGTTTGGCAATATGTGGAGTAGTAAAAGTCAACAATGATTTGACCATTTTCCAGTTCTCTCACTTTAGCATTTTTTGGGGAACTGTGCTTTTAACGTGGACCTGTCGGCAGCATAATCATCTGATTATTTTTTCAGTAATGTGTTAATTTTTACTAATTTATTTGCTGTATAGGCTATATTATTTTGGAGGTAATGACCGTTTTCAAAATTCACAGATTTTTAGAAAATAAAAAGAATAATAATGAATAACTGGGTCAGTTTTAGAAATATGAAATTCAGACTGAATGGTTAGTTGTAAAATGTCATCTCTCCAGTGTGTGTGCATATACGCACTTTTCACCTAAATGCAAACTGGCCCAGGTTTTCCTCTGTGCCCCTTTCCAAGATTTTCTTCACCATCAAATGGTTCTTCACTGTGCAGCATCATTTAAGTAATTATCTGCTCTTGACTCTTCTTATCCCCTGCTCAAACTGATCTCAGTTTGGAAGTATACCTGTTAATTGTGGACGACATAATTTTGACTTTTCATTTTAGTCAAGTTAAAGATTTTGTTTTTTAGAGTCATGAGAAGAAACTCTTATAATTGGAGTTTATTTTAGGGTTTTATTATATGTTATATAGAAATGGCCTTATGTATATCTCTCTTAAGTTCATTTGGGTTGAGTATTGAAATGTATTTTATGGATTGCTTTTATTTGTAAGTACAGTATATATCCAGTTTAACTTGTTGAAACCACCAGGATTAAGTACAGGAAGGGGCATTGGTTGTAAAGCTTAAATTCATGTGTTCCGACATGCTTATGAACCTATGCTTTCATATATGGAGTAATTTGCACTTACCTGCCTTTGGCTGTTATTGAATGATTTCAGAAAAACAAAATCCTAATGCTATACCTGAGTCACGTGGTGTGACCTGGATCGACCGACCATCTTGCATTGTGATTGCAGCCATCCTAGCGTTCTCACATTTTCTGACTTGTCTGTTATTCAGAGTTCCCTTCTAAAGTTATTACTGAATGTAATCAGTTTTAGGCATGCATTTATTCTTTTTCCTGTGTTCTTGGAGAAGATGTAACTAATATGTAAATCTTAGCCTTTAAAGTTGCAAAAAAATAGACTGAGTTATTGTTTTTTTGTTGACACTTGAAATATCAAATAATGATGAAAAGAGTTGTCTTACTTTTCAAAAACAAAGGTAAAACTGATATTGAACTGCTCTGTGGCTTTGTAGCCCCCCCTTAGACTGTTGGCCGAGTTTTATTGGTTTTGGCAATTTTGAGCAAAACTGTAAATTAAATTTGTCAAGGTTAACATGAGGAACGGTCACGTTCAAGATGTTTTTTTTTCTGTCGTAAGGCTTCCGCTCTCCTGGAGAAGGTGAAGTAAGAGATGCTGTAACCAAAACGTAAATGACAACATCGCATGCCAAAAGCCTCTGCAAGGTCCATCGAAAGAGTAAATGGATTTGTCGTTCTGCCAAGTCATCATCTGGCGCGCGCTGCCCACGCACATGAGGGGTTTCCTGTCTTGTATTTCTTTATTGTTAAATCCATTTGGGTTGATCACCCTGAGCGAAGCCCCCAAAGTTGAACCCTTGTGAACCTGACCTCAGTGGTTGTGTTGTGTCTGTGCGAGAAACATGTTCCTGTGCTGACTTTGTTTTGCAGTCGGTTTATGCCATTTCTTTGTTGTCGGATGGGCAGATTGTGCAAAGATAATACTGAAGGCCCCGGTTGAAATGATTTTAGGTTCTTTCCAAAGAGTTGACGCAAATTTTTCGATCAGTTTTCTTAATGTTTTTTCTGTGAATGCTTAAAAAAGCTTTTTGTAATTCGTGTGTCTTGCATTGCCGTTCTGTTATTGATCAAGGGTTGATAGTCATGTCTGCGATAAACTGAGAATTGTCGGTTGTGTCTTGTGTTTGCATAATAGCCATCTTATAGCGAGGTAGGGAGGAGAGTTGTGTCAGCATGGGGGCTGAAGCATCTTCGTATTATGTCGATCATGGGGCCTATAGGCAAGGCGACACCCTGGCTCTTGTGTCCTGGGGAGTCAGGCACAAACTGGCAATATATCGATACAAGTGTATGTGTGGCCGCCGACACTGTGGTAAGTTGCTGGAATCTGTAGTACTTTAGTGTATAAAGTGAGTTTGTTCTTGTGGCTCTTGTAGGCCCAGTTGTGGGAGGTTATTAGTCTTATTTGAAAGTTTAACCAGACCTCCCCTCTTGTAAGTTAAAGTGCAGTAGATATAGGATATTCTGGATGTTTCATTAGTTGGTTCGCATTGGCCATACTCGTTTAACACATGAGTTTTTAATGACTGGCAGGCCTTGCCCATACTGTGAGGACTGCTTAGTCCTTTGACTATAAAGCATTTGTTGGTCGAATGCCCCAGTCTTAGGGATTTAAGAGTTTGATACCTCTCTGAGGCTTGGGGTGGGGAAGGCGGGTACATCCTTGCCAAGATCCTCGGAGAGGTTGTGATGTATGATGCTAGTGGCATTTTTAATTATATTTTAGAAGCTGGAGTTTTACATAAGATATAATTTTATTTCCTGCAAGTTTTAATTATATTATAAATAATACTATACTACGTACATAGTCCTTTAATTAAAGTATCAGTTACAGTATTGCTTTATTGCTTAGTATTTTTGCTCTTTTTCTAGTATGAGCATGGATGTTTTTGATTTTTCAGCACTTTTGGATAATTGTCTTTAGTTATTGAAGGAATGATTTTGCATAAAGTTAAAGATGTATCATGCATTGTGTACCTGAACGTAATCATCAAGATATGGCAAGGTTTTGTTTGGATGGTGGAAGTTACTTGGTACATATGATATGTAGTCAGCCCTTTTTCAGTCATTTTTGAAGCAGAATTTTTATTTTTCTGAGGAATAAGTTTTCTTTTACTTTTGTATGTATGTTGCTGCATCTGATTAATGTTTGATCAGATCTTATGGTGTTGGGTACTTTTGTGGTTTTTGGTTCTGCTGAAACTGTAGAATAGAGTGAAGAGAAATCACTTCATGTCCAACTTTGCAAAAGGAAAATTGGTGCGAAGATGTTGAAGGTGGTGATGGGGACTTAAGCAAATCTGTAGGCTCCTGTAGGGGCCAGTGCTTGTATTGTGCATTGGATGGCACACTATATATATATATATATATATATATATATATATGTAGCACCAAAGTTCTTAATAGCATTCCAGTGGTTCTAGCTAGAGTAATTTCTTCTATTTACCTGATTTTTCTAACTCAGCTGTCCAGCTTCATTAACTGTGCCATGCACCAATTTTTAGTTGATGTAAGAATACATAATCCTTTTTGGAGAATCCTAAGAGAGTGGCTTTGATAAACAATTACTATTGAGAGTAATGTGGAGCTACTGGATCATGTCAAGATTAGAGAACCCACTCACAGCAGGGTTTGTTATTCTTTACTTGAAGATTATTGGGTTTGTTATTCTTTACATGGGAATAATCAGGTTTGCTGTTCTAGACATGAACGCTTTGGTACCAGACATTTGGTCCCCCAGGGGCCAGTACTAAACAAGGCAAAATACATTTGCCCCCAAGGGGTAATACTAAACACGGCGAAACAGTGTAGATGAATCACTGTTTCGCTGTGTTTAGTATTAGCCCTCATGTGGTATTGGAGTTCAGACGGGAAAGGGTTGGCCATTCTTTACGTGGGGATCATTGGGTTCACTGTTCTTGACGTGGAGATGTTGGGTTTGCTAATCTTGACATGATCCGAGCTACATGATAACCATCCCTAAACCTTCGTGTAGTCAAGGGAATGATGATGTATATCTTTTCATAGTAAATTGTTTTCTGTAGTTACTTTGCAATCTTTCATTGTGTATGGTCCTAGTGCAATGCTTGTTTTTGAATTACTTGTCAGTAGGAAATGTTGGGATACTTTGTTTATAGATACTAAAGGAAAGGTGTTTTTGTTGTTATCCTGTAGTTTCAGAGAAGTAGCTTTTACTTCCAAGAATATGTCTTTATTAGATAACCTGTAATATAAAGTAATAAATAAAGAGTTCCTTGTTAACAAGATAGGCTGTCTAAGATTGAAAAGCCCAAATTTTCTCACACAATTTCCAAATCTGAATCCTGACTTGTCAGCATCATTGTTATTGTATATTGAAGTAGTGTACCCAAAAAAAAACATTTCTAAACTCATAGGGCTCACTTGAAGTGCTTGCTCTTAATAAGAGGTGTAAGGTGGAGCAAGTTATAGTTAGAGAAGTTGGACAGCTTGGTAGGAAGAGATTATTGGGCAAAGATGATGAGTAAAAGGGTGGAAGACGAAATGTCACAAAGGACCGTTATCACTGTCCATAGTGTATTGTGCTAAGCCCACCATCTAAAGGGCCTGACTTTGATATAGATACCACCCTACATGTTCAGACTTGGTAGTGGTACCATTCTACAGGGCCTGACTTGGGTAGCAGTAAGCTTTAGACACTGTATTTTAAAGGCATTTTGTCATATTGACCTATGAATGATATCTGTAAGCTAACGGTTGTTGTTCTTTCAGGCAGTGCGTGTGTACAGAGAGGTGGAGCTGGCGTGATGGGGGGTGTACTGTCCTCCTTTTTTCAGTCTGGCAGTGCACTCCTGTCCTCTGGCAACCACCGAACTGTCTCAGAAACGACAAAGAAAAATATCAGAGTTGTGTTCGACGCTCTCCGAGCGAATCCTCGAGTTACAGTTCAGCGTTTAGAGGGCCTGCTGTCAGCTATTCCGAAGGTATTTTTGCATTTGAAAAATTGTGTACAGTATTTGGTAGTTGGCTGTAAATATTTCATAAGTATCTGAATGGTTCTATCGTACCTAAGCTATTTATGTACTGTCTTACAGTACAGTATATTTTTTAATGAACCTAACCTCTCCGTTATATAGCTTTTACTTATGTGCCAGTGGTAGTTAAAGAAATATAATGGAGAAGTATTAAAAAAATTATTTATATTTTTTCATAATATCATAACATTGTTTTAGTGTCATATAGCCCTCAGTTTTCCTACTATTTTCCCCTTCTTTATCATTGCATGTGTTCAGTCACTTTCTTTTATTGGAGTTAAAATGTTTTATAATTGATGAAGCCTCCTTATTTCCAGCTGCTTTTGAAAGTTGTCTAGGGAATATAGCAAAGTGTTCCGTTTGTCTGCAGTGTTTTTGTTTACTCGATAACTTGTGTGACAAGGGTTGAATTTTAATAATATTTATAAGTTAATTCAGGTTTGTATCTAATTTTGGGTAAAGTCTCACGATATTCACGTTGAGCTGTTGATTCAGCAAAATCTCAGTTGTGTGCAGAGCTGCTGTTAAGGGATTTCTACAAGATCTTGTACATAACTTTACGTACCATGACCTAGGATAAGTTAAATGATTGAAATTTGACAATTGATTTTTGGGAATCTGAGATTTTTTGTAAGTTTTAAACAAACCAGTTCATCATGCATAAAAAAAATAAATCATTGAAAGCATAGTTTAAAAAAATTTAAAATAAATCTTTGAAAGCACAGTTTAAAAAATTTTAGTGTCATTTTCAGCAAAATTAGGATTTTGAGCAATTTCTTGTCTACATGATTATTAAGTACTAATTTCAAATGTTGTGCACATGACTTGCATGAAACACTTTGTCAGCTCATTTTACAGATAAATGGTTTGTGCTTGACAATTGGTTTTGGGTATTCGTGAGTTTTTGTTGCAAAACTTTTGTTTTGCAGAATTGTCTGCTGCCTACAATTGATAGGTGGTCTCAGTGTAGTTTGCATTCATCTGGTACTTGATGTGATCTTGGTTGCCTTTTTGGAATTACCATAATTGTCAGTTATTTGTGGAGGATGTCTGTGAAAAGGAAGTGCTTTTATTACGTTTTCATTCCAGCTATTTTGTATTGTGGCACCTTGCTCAGATTGCTTTTGTTTTCATTCTGTCCTGGATATAAGACTCATTTTTCACATCTCCAACAGTTCCTCCGTCCTCCTAACATATTCTTTTTGATGGTGGTGAAGTCTTGAAGTTTCATCAACATTTTGGTTCTTTAGCGTGCTATAAACCTGCTGCAGAGATGTATTATAATTTAAAGTGCTGACTCCTCCTGTAAAAAAAAAAAAACTTTATTCTATATGGATGACAGAAGTCAGATTTCTCATCCTGATGATTAAATCTTTTATGTTTGTTATATCCTCCCTCTTTAGAATGTTGCTCTCGTATTTCGGATGTGTCTTATTTTCTTTTTCTTGTAAAGAGTATCCAATCAAAGGAAGTTGATCTGCTCAGTGACCTTGCTTCCACCTCCTCCGTAGTGTATTTTTTCATAGAAGATTTGGCCCTCCATTGTGTGTTGGATATTGCGGCCCAACTTCCTTATCTTTACCCTGTAAGAGTTTTCACCTGTTTATCTTGATAAAATAGTCCTTTGGGCAAGCTCCAAGAGTCAAAAACTGACTTGGCTGTCTCCAAACTACATGATAATAATTATAAATTATTTTGCATTTGAATAAAAAAAAAAAAAGTACAGGGTATGAGCAACAAAACCCTTGCTCTTTGCAGTTTGGTTATTTTTGCACCATGAAGAGCGACAGAAATGTTTTCTTACTGTGTTACATCCTGTAGGTGCAAATAAAGTATGGTTAGCATTGGCCTCAAGAAGCAGCTCTTCTGCCATTTGAAGGTACCATCATGGGGTACTCTTCAACCTATGCATTGTATCCCAAACGCTTGACACTTCTTAAGGTATCAGTTGCCATATTGTACTGCTCATTACCACCACAGTAGCAGTTATTTACAGATTGATTAACATGTGATTGCCATTGGTTATAGGAAAGAGACACTTTTGCCATTTAGTAGGCGTTTTTTCTCATCAAAGGGTTTTCATCTGGTTGCTAGGCACTCTTCCTGTTCCGTGGTACAGCACATATTATCAAGCCATTGACACTTTGTGGGACAGTAATGTTGGGAAGTTTTTTTGCACAGGATGTTCATCCTGTAATAAGCAACCTAATTATAAATGCAACTGTGATTTTTCTTTGTTCTCTCTGGAGCTACCCATATTACAGCAAACTGTATCTATGAAAAATGTACATTAGCAATAGGTTCAGTTTTCTCTCTGAAAAGTGCCTATACTTGAACTTTTCAAGGTGCTGTTTTGGCTTCGGTCTTTTTGCATCAAAGACTAGGCTTTCTTTCAAACAGCCATGTAAAACTGGCGGGGAGAGTACCAAGCCATGCAGCATTTAAAACAAGTGTTTAGCGCAGTTGCTACCTTACTCAGTATAATATTTTTTCCATCAGCTTTGGGTAGATATAAGCTGTGGTTTGCATGTCTCATAAACATTTTCTTGTAGAAAAGGCATCCTAATTATATTACTACATAGAAGGGCTCTATGTATCTTAAGTATTAGTATTTTTTTCATGCAGCTTTCAGTGAGGATATGTATTTTTTGCCCATCAAAAGAAAATCCTTCTGCTCCAACAGTTCAGGAAAACTCGCTCATTCCTTGAGAAAAAGTACAAAATGTAACTTAATCAATATTGGGGTTCTTTCCTTAGTTGGGGTAGTTCCTCTGAATTATTGTTTGCTGCCAGTTATGCAGAGTGCTTATATTAATATTCTGACAAGGTGACTGAATGTCCAGCTGCCCAGTACAGTGTGTCTTTTATTTCCTCTCACTATTGAAAAACTATGCAGCTGTTGTTTGGGTAATGCTTGGGACAATGATCATAATTTTGTTGTGCTACTTTTCAGTGCTTTAGGCCAGTACTCGACCTGATTTTTTTTGTTTTAGTTACTGGACTTGTGTTTGTGTGCACATATATATTTCTCTCTCTCTCTTCCTCCCTTTTTTAATATGGCCCCTCCTTTCTGTGAAAGCTTGTGTAAAAGTTATTTAGCCCTGTCGACCTGTTCTACATGAATATATTTTCAGTCTAAATACTTGCAATGAAAATAGTACAACTTGAGACCTAGTTAACCAGGAACTTAGAATTATGTCTGATTGCTGGGTTTCATGAGGAACCAGAACTTATTGATGTTGATGTTAATTTGAGTATAGTAACTAAATTATAATACAGTACTTTGGAACTTGTCTGAATAAGTATTTTTGCAGTAGTGTCACTTTCTAAGCTTAATCCATGAACACCTCATGTTTGTTTGCTTACTGTAATGACTTTAGACCATTGGCCTCACTGGTAGGTCCATTGTTTATACAGGAAGAATGTAGGATACTTTTGCAGACTAAAAATTGCTGCTTATGTTTTAGCTATGGCACACTACTATTACTGTTTAAAAAGATAGTCACATTTCATGGTTGGGAAAAATTGGAGCAGATTATTGTTGGTAGTAATGTAAGTTTTAAGTTTGGATACTCTTAAATATTGGCAATTTTCTCTCCTTAGAATGAGAACTTAAATTTGGATATTCTTAATTTTTGGCAATTTTTTCTCCTTAGAATGAGAACTTACTTTACGTTCACAATGAAGAAGGCTACAATTTGCTTCAAAAAGTGGTGGGCATCAACAACGTAGAAATGGTGAGATGGTGTCTGACACGCAATGTCGATGTCAATCGAGGGGTCTGCTCCCTCCCACTTCACATAGCTTGCCTAAGAGGGTAAGAATTTCCTTTTCAAGCATCGTTGTGGCTCAGCTATGATTATTTTTTATTAGCTCCTGATTGTATATGGTTTGTTTTATCCATATGGAGTTACTTATATACAGTATTTTTGGTTGTGCGGTGAGCCCTTATTAATTGAGCTCCTCTAAATGATATCTTTGGTAAATGGTATCTAATTTATTCAACTTATCCTTTCCGTGTTAGCATAAGAATACTTTTCCAACACAGACTCTCTCTTATTAGGTATGAAGATTGTGTGGAAGTTCTCTTGAAACATGGTGCCAGAATCGATGTGGAAGCTCGCATGTGTTGGCCGGGGCCTCATAACCAGAACTGTGAACAGCGGGGGAAATATTGTAAGTATATAATGTCGTCGTTGATGATGGGAATGTGGTTAACAACTGTTTGCTTAATATGTTGTGAAATGAAATTGTAATTTACACAATTTTTCCTCAGTAGTAGTATTGGGTTTTTGAAATCATCTTCCTTGCTTTGTAATATCTGTAGAAATGTTTATTACTTAGCAAGTGCGTCATGTTCTTCAAGTTTATATCATAAGTGCAGCAAATAATGTACAAACTTTTGATGTGTTGGGTGAAGTTTGAATGTATTCATCTCTTAAAAGGTAATTTTGATTAATGCCAGTCAGATGACTTTGGTTACTGCATACTGAACTGTAGAACCTTACTTTCTTATAATCATTCACATTTCACAAGAGGTTTTCTATAAGGCTTCCCTTGTGAGGGCTTAGACATCTGGCAAGCTTTTTCCATAAGCTGATCTGGTTGAGGTTCTCACCTGTGGTGTTTTGTCCTGTGTCCATGATTTTCCAGTCACTTTTCTAATTAATTGCTGCTGCTCTTCGCACCATATGTCTAAACCGTCTCAGTGTATAAGATACATAATATTTTCAGCACTCTAAACACAACATCTCTGATACTTCAGCCTATGTGGCAAGATTTTTCAAGAATATTTTAGTCACAGGTCTTGGTATTATGTAGCTACACCGTTTCACAATCGCCATTTTCTTTGTAAATCCTTGTTCCCACTGTATACAGAAACAAGTCTTAGCATGCTTTCTAAGTTTTTTCATTTATGCTGTAATAGGATATACCTAGTATTGGGTAGACCATCAGTGTCTTCCCACCTTTAATTGGGTAAATAGCTGTAGATCTCATAATATAGGAAATTATGTACAGTGAAAATTTATGTAACTTGGTATACTAAATGGTACAATACTATACATGAGGGTGACTTTGCAGTCTGCTAATGAGGTTTTATGTTGGTGTATGAAGGAGCATTGTCATTCAAGGTCATCTCTTATTATGCAGCACAAAAGAGGAATGAAAATAACTTCTCTGTCAGAAATTTGCAGATGTGTATTCCCTTCCATAAGGTCATGTGGTGCTAGAAGTTTATTCAAATTTTTTTTTTTAAAGAAGCATATCTAACCTGCCTTTGGCTTACCACACACTTTTTGTTTTCTCTTTACTCTTGTTTCTTACAGTGCCTTTGCAAGGTAGAAAAGGGAAGTACTGTAGTTCATTCCCTCTGCATATAAAAACTTTTGTAATTTTTAGGAACAAATGAAAAACTAAAGCCATCAATTTTCCTCTCTTTCCAGGCGGACCTGACATGAGCATGGGTGACAGGTCAAGTGATAAACTACAAAATGCAATATATTATGCCATCGATGGAGATCAGGTATCGCGTTCAGATGCAGTGTTTTTATGACAAAAAACTTTTTCACACAACTTTGTTAGTCATAGATAAACATATTTCCTCAAAGTAAATTTCAGTCAAGATTATCATACCACTAAATTGCAAGATTATCATACCACTAAATTGCAAGATTATCATACCACTAAATTGCAAGATTATCATACCACTAAATTGCATAGGGGTGCCATGAATGGTGTGTTATCTTTGAAGTACTAGACAACATTAAAAATATTTTAACAGCACCTCCAGGTGCATTGCTTTGTTAATTTCTTTTCTTCCCTTTCCGTGTAGCTTTCCCACTTATTTTAATGTTTTCCTCCAGTTTTCATTTAAAAATAGATCCGTAGGTGGGCTATTTGTAATAGTATGTGAAGACATAAAGATAACACGGTTGCTAGCTTAGTATATTAGCAGCTTAGCTTTTTGGTAAACGATTTCTGTAACTGACTATGAGAGTAATGTTATACAATAGTCTATATGATCTGTATTGCTATTTGGATGGGGATCATGGAATAACAGTAATGCTTTAAAATATTGGTTACTTAAAGAACAGTGTTTGGAGTCAGATTGTGGGTAGAATGAAAATGGCATCAAAAGGGAAATTTGGGAGATAGATATGGCTAGAATATTTCTTTTGCTCAACCCTGAGGGAATATTGTGTGGTAGTGTCTGCTGGGTTCCTGTGGGCTTCAGAAGCCCCAGGCCTGCTTGGATGAGAAATATGAAATGAGAGGGTGGAAATGAGTGGAGATGTGTGGAAGGAGAAGCACAGAGAAGGCAGGAATGGCAGAATTTCATGGGCTTTTTGCATTGTCTACTGATAAAGGTGATGATGATGATGAAGTAACCATTACACATGGCAAGTTGAGTAAATGTGTTTGGTTTTAGTGTACAGTATTTGATTATGGGGCAGTTCCTCGTTGGACGAGTCAGTAGAGTTCTCGGCTAGCACTCTGCTAGGCCCGAGTTTGAGTCTGGCCGACCAATGAAGAATTAGAGGAATTTATTTCTGGTGATAGAAATTCATTTCTCGGTATAATGTGGTTTGGATTCCACAATAAGCTGTAGGTCCCATTGCTAGGTAACCAATTGGTTCTTAGCCACGTAAAATAAGTCTAATCCTTCGGGTCAGCCCTAGGAGAGCTGTTAATCAGCTTAGTGGTCTGGCTAAACTAAGGTATACTCAACTTCTTGATTATGGGTGTTTAGATTCTTCAGGAAGGGCTGTTGGAGCTGTTATGCAAAAGCTTCATTTAAAATAGTCTTGGTTATGCCATAAAGGTATTACTAGGTACCCATTAGGAAGTTTTTCTACCAGATGTGGCATGAATATAATATACCTTTAAAAGGAAGACATATTATTAGAAAATGGACATTCATTCAAAAAGTCCTTTTTATTATTATTGTAAAAATTAACTTCAGTGAGAGACAAGTCTCCCCTTAGGTTTTGATCATGACTAAGAACTCTACGAGCAAAAGAAAAGGGAATTTGAAGTTCAAACAGTTTCAGTCAAAGTGGTGCCGAAAGAACGTTCAGCATCATCTGCAGTGTGCCACACAAGATTACCACTTTTGTGCCCTCTGCTCGTGCCAAACTCAGAGCAAGTGTAGAAAGTGAAAGCAAAGGGAATGATATTTACACATTTTCTTTGGGCTTCTGTGTAAGTATTGTGCCCGGAAACCTTTGCTTAGAATGCTAAGTAAAATCTTCCTTGAAAGTTCCCAGGTTTTTGGGTTGGGTTGAGTTAGTGCAGACAAAACTACTTTTAGTTGCTCAGTGTACCTTTGGGTCTCATTCTCCTTCCAGCTCCTGTGTGCACATTTGAACCAGATTTGATACAATAATAAAACCATCTTGTTTAGGCGATGGTTGAAAGTGAGTTAGTAACCTGGTTAAGCTACAGTTCAGTGTATATTGGGTTTCAGAAACTACTGTTTTCTTACAATTCACTAGGATTTTACTCCCTAGCGGAGCTTTTTCAACTTTGTTATTCAGTGTTTGAATATTTTGACATTGAATAAAATATTTATATGAGGTATTACTTTTTCTTTAGGTTGATATTTTGGAGTTGTTGACACAACAAGGGGAAGATCATTGGTTACCATGGCAACAGAAGAGGCCTTTGCTGCACATTGCCTGCGAGCGCGGCGCTTGGAATTGTGTGAAGTTTTTAGTTCTAGAAAGGTAAGTTTCAGATACTCTATGTATATTCTGCTGGAATTTATGTATTTGAATCATCTCAATAATAATTGTGACCTTAGTATGTTGATAAAAAACTAAAATAGACTGTGTAAACATGGAACCACCTTTGCAGATGTTTGTTTGTACTGTAGGGAAAGAGTGAGAAAATTTGGTGAAAAAAAGGTAGTATAGGTTATGATAATGCTGAATGCTAAAATACCCTAACTATATCGGAATGGTTGAAGACTTACAGGGGTGGCTGGAAAAGGATTTGCCCTTTAATAGGGGCTAAAGGTTGGATGGTGAAGTTGGACAGTTTGATGGAAAGAGAATAAGAAAGGTGAAAATCAGAAGACAATATAGGAGTGGGTGAAGCACTTAGTGGATATCATATGGCACACTGTTGGTGGTACATAAGGATTCTGGAAGTGTCCCTAGTTGCTTTGCTCTCTTCTTGTCCAGCTGTCTGGCTTCACCTTGCTCAAATTTTCAGCCTTTATTAGGGAAAAATATTTTTGTCCCAAAATAAAGCTTAGTGGCCTCATTAAATTTATAGTCATAATTATAAAGTACCACATACAGTGCTTCCATGTAGGGCATTATGTAAGTGAAGCCTTTCTTTTGAAATAAAATGAAGCTTGGTATTTTCAAGTGTGAATGTATTTGCCTTGGTACGTATATGTTAAAGCTACTGATTATTATTTATTAGACTGTAGTGACCTTGAGGCAGGAAGCAGTACATTTTAATTTGAAAACGGGTAGACAGAAAAATGCATTACATGCATGCTTAAAAGTACAGTACCCAGTCGAGTATAAACACAGTTAGTGGTGTGAATACAGTATTTCATTTTAGGAAAATTAAAGATATTGATGTTATGTTATTTATATTTGTTTCAGGTCAGATGAAATAAACCAGTGTTACGATGAATACTACCCAATACACCAAGCTGCTTTGCATGACCTCAAGTTTCTCGATCTCCTCATCCAATGTGGTGCCGAAACGACTGTTCGCACGTACACGCAGCAGATGACGGTGCTGCACGTTGTTTTCCTCCTGGGTAAAAAGAGCGCAGAAGACACGTTAGAAACTGTCAAATTGTTACTCCAACACGGTCTCAAGGAGCATATTAATACGGCTGATTCTCTGGGAAATACTCCCCTCCATGCTCTTATTGTTAGGTAATTTTGCATGTTGTTGAGCTCTTTTAACTGATCTTGTAGGTAGTTAAGGCAGTCCCCGAGTTATGGTGGAGATCCGTTCCTGAGGCGTGACTTAAGTCGAATCCGAGAAAATTTATAAAAATAAAAAAAAAAGGTGATGAAAGCCTTACCTTTAATTCTGTCGTTGGCTTGCATACTGGAAGGATGGTGACACTTATTTATTTACATGAGGGAGCTCAGAAAACTAGTACACAGCCTAACGTCGCCTTAACTTCAGGACCACCTTGACTTTAGATTTTTGCCCTAAGTAGGAGACAGATTTTTTATGAATATTTTTGAAAAGCTTCGTAAGATCGGACCAACTAATGTCGAGACCGCCTTAACTCGGGGACTGCTGTATTATTGTTTTTGGCTCATGTACAGTGAAATATGGTTAATGATGTTGATAATGTTCACACAACTGGAACAAGACAAAAAGGCTTGAATTGCTTAGTAAGCGTTTAAGAAATATATTGGCCATATGTAAAGAGAAGAGCAATATCAAGATATATAAGTAAGGGTATAATACAGGTAGAAAAAATTTAAAAAGTAGTTAGGAAAATTAGATGAAAGACACAATGTGTCATAATGCCTTATGTGATTTTAGGCATTACTTTTTGTTTGATTAAAATTAGATTTTGGGATTGATATTAGGCATTAATTTTTTTATTAAAATGAGATTTTAAGGTTGATGTTCGGCATTACTTTTTGTTTGATTAAAATTAGATTTTAGGGTTGACATTAGGCATTAATTTTTTGTTTGATTAAAATAAGATTTAGATTTTAGGGTTGACATTAGGCATTAATTTTTTGTTTGATTAAAATAAGATTTTAGGGTTGATGTTAGGCACTACTACTTGTTTGACTTATTAAAATAAGCCAGTATAAATGGTGAAGTATATTGGATCTCTGCTCGTGTAGGTGTCAGGGGAAGCGAAGGTGGAAGATGCAGAGTAACTAGTCAGAGTTCCAACTACCATGATTTTTTCCAGCCATCATGATTGTTTTCAAATTTCAGGTATGCATTAGAAGAAGCACGTTATGGCTACGACCATGATCCAGCTCCCTGGAACAAGTGGGATATGCTGCACATAGTTCGATATCTACTGCAAAATGGAGCGTCGCCGAGCATAAACCAACAAGGCAACTCGGCTCTAGCTTGTGTACTGAGGCATGTGAGGGACTGGGAGTTCCGCTACGAGCTTTTGGACATGTTGCTTCATTATGGCGGAAACCCAAACCTTGTGGGCAGAGATGGCTCTGTTCCATTAATGGTCTGCTTGGTTCCCCTCATCAATAAGGATCCATTGCACCATTTCACCCATACCATGAAGGTTAGTAATCATCCGGCTATTAAGGCTTCATTAGTTGCAAACTTCCAACTTGCAAACCGAGTGCATATCAATGTAAACATTGAGGTAAGAATATTCTTTCAGATTAGCCTAGTAGACATTTCACCTACCCCATTTTTTTTAATTAAAAGTTGATCCATGTTCATGGTCTAACATGAATCCTAGACAGTGCATTGCATCCCAGTTTAAAAGAAGACAGTCTGCTGGATGGTGGATAGCTGTACCATGCATGCACTTCCTGGATCTTGGCTTTCAGGCAGTCAACACCTCGATTCTCAGGTGCCTTGTTGACAAGTTCTAGAAGCTTTGTTTTTAGGTAATGTGGTCGGTATTTCCTGATTCAATTATGTTTCAGTTTATTATTGCTATCAGTTATTTTAATTTTATTCTCTGTTCCTTTCCTGATGTTTTTTAATGGTTTAGTGAATCATAAATAATCATGACTTCCAAGTGAAGACTTTGTGCTAGGGAAAATTATTCATGATGCAGTCTGGTGGATTTTATGTATACTCTTTCCATTTATCCTGTGTATTGTTTCAAGTTTACAATGCTTAATACTATTTATTTTTGGTTCTTGGTAATTCAATGCTTACCGAGTATGGGGCAACCATTTTTTATTACCCTGCTGACTCTTGTATGTCTGTTTTCAGCATTTCCAACAACCACTTTTTGATGCTACATTTTCTTGACCCTTTTATTTTTTACTTCATTTTTTAAATTTTAATGCTCTTGTTCTTTTGACACACTTCACATCTTTCACTATTTAATCAGTTCTCAACAGTATATGTTGTGTTAAGATGCTACACCTGACATCATAATGCAATTGTATTCTTGGAAGTAGTGTCTCTGATTCTTAAACATTCTGCTCAGAAACTTCAGTTTTTAGTTGTGGTGGAATTCCACTACTACCCTCAAGTGATTTCTCACTCCAAAGCTGTACTTCACCCTTTGCATCTTCAGAACCAACTCCGTCCATACTTTCGTAGCCAATTATGTTGGTTTATCATTTATACTTTGACTATGACACTTGTCATTGTATCTGATCTTTCCCAGAATTCGTGCTTTTCTTGTTGATTGTCGCGAGCATACTTACAATCCATGCATTAACTGCTTTCCTAAGATCATTTGAATCTTTATTATTTTTTTTGTCTTTTCATTAAATTTCCATCTATTTTCAGCGATATCATTTTATCCTTAACCTGTATGCCTTCTCTATTTTGTCTGCCTTCTTCACCATATCATCAGAATTTATAATTTTATATTTCACTACTAGCTTTTTGTTGTACTTGCTTCTATTATCTTACCTAAAGTGGTACATTGATATAGTTTTTCCTACCATTGTTCTATCATTAATTGTGTTTATTTTTCCTGAGCTTGTTTTATTTCAATTTTCCAGAGGTTCTTTGCACTACCTGCCTACTTGAAGGCTGCTATGTAATTTGGGTAATTTCTTTTGAAGTCACAAGTTATCATGTTACGAATATGAATCCTGTACGCCCTTGCAAACAAACTTGACCCACCCAACTTTCTAAGGCTTAGTACTGGCTGATGATAAGTTCATCAGCCCTTTTAAGTTAATCGTCTGCAGGCTGGGAACTTTGGTGACTGGTGTCAGATATGTAAGGAAAGGAGACAGAGTGTAAAGAACTTGCTATACTATTTGATGTCTGTGTAGGGAAAGGGTCATAACTAGTAAAAGGGATCCAACACCCAGCTGTCATATTGGCATGTCGGCAGGTAGTTTTCCTTGATTTTCTACTATAATTACATGATTTTCAAAATTCATTAATTTTTATGGGTCATTTTCCAGGCCAGCCTTATGAGAAATTGTTTTAATAAGTGATGAAAGTCTTGAATATCTTTAACCCAGCCTCTTTTTTTTTTAGTTTTAGTGTTTCATTTTTTTTTCCAGATTGCAATTGACAGTAGCAGAATGGATATTTGTTTTAACCTTCGCCTCGTTTACATCTCAGAAATCAGTTAGCCTACATAACTATACTGTGCTATATTTTTATCATTTTGTAACCATGCCACGCTGCAACTCTGGATGGTCACTCAGTTTCCTGCTCAAGTGACTTAAATTTCCTCCTTTTCAGATATTTTACTTGAATTGCGTAAGGATACTTTGCAAGTATGGTGCTAATCCCAACTGCTCGTCCCGCTCCAATCTTACACCTCTTCATGTGCTCATGTTCACTGCTAGTGAAAACATTTCTCTATCAAGGGAAGAAGAAAAATCTGGCGCTTTCACCTTCATTCGGCAACTACTTGTCATTTTGTTACAGCATGGTCTTGATCCAAATGTCAGGTAAGATGCTTTTTGTACTGTACTTTTTCCTAATTGGTTAATGATAGCAAACATCATAAACTGATATGGCATATTGTTCTGTGATTGCCGTTCAGCATTATTGTCAGCATTGGATATCTTTATTATTCATGACTAAGATAGGTGAACAGTGATTAGGGTATGATATTGAACTCACTCAAAAACTAGAAGTTTTTGTTTTACCTCAAGTAAGTTTTAGCATTTCAGTATTTTTGAGATGTCCTTGTGAAAAAGACATTTTTCATGATTATTTCCGAGACTTTGAAATAACTTTGTCATTCAAGTTCATGCAGTCAGACTCATAGTACCTTCCTATTGAGTGGGTGGGGCGGCTTCAGAGTAATTACTAAGGTTCAAATCATACTTTGGAGTGGGGGCCTTCTGAGTAATTACTGTACTAAGGTTCAAATCTTACTTTGGCCCCAAGTAATTGCTTTGAACTAAATTAGCTGGCATTTTTGACATTATCCCCCTACTCTGTTTTCTCTTCTTCATCTGTCAAGATGGACTTTTTGTTGGCAACATAAGCACTTCAGTGAACATGGATTAAATTACTCTTAAAATGCCAAGGAGGGTGATGAGGATGACATGCATCCTCATCCATAGAATTTTAAGTAATTGACTTTGTCAAATGAAGTGAAAAAATTCATGTTAAACCTTACCGTCAGTGCTTAACCTTATTTTGACTGACTGACGACCCTTAAGACTCTGATGGTAAGGTCTGTATCTTTGAAGCTCTCTTGGGACAGTTACCATTTGTGGTAGAACCATTTTTCATTCTCTGTAGGCTCCCTTGTTGAGCAGGAGGCCGTTCTAGTTAATTATCTGACCTATTTCCCCATGAGTAATAATTCTAATTCAATGTTGACAACCAGTGCATGAATATACTCCCATAAGCACCTTCCTCAAGTCTGAAAGACAGACCAACTGCATATGTAACTTTAGGTCAGTTGTTAAGGTGATTGTAAACATGCCACCATAAAAAATTATAAGTTTCATAGAATAGAAGTGCTGTAGAACCCTTCAAGATGATTTTCCCTAAAATCTGTTCCAGTAAATCAGGATTTTATTTCAAAAATAATGTGAAGTTGTTAGAAATGTTGAAATGTATTTGATTTCGGCAAATGCAGGCATTGTCCATTAATGGATCAGACAGTAGTTAATCTGATCAAACCAGCTCTGGTTTGGGGTTGCCTCCTTTCCAGAAAGAACACTGCATTGGAGTAATATTTTCCCATTTTCCAATTGGTCTCACCTGACCATGGCCATTTAGTGAATAACCCCCATGAACATATCTGTCCGTGAATAAAGAGAATTCGGTACACTTACAATCAAAAACATACCTTTAGTGATGTACAGTTTTAACCAGCAACATAAATCTAGTACTGCACTTACTGGAAATAAATCTGTAAAAGATATTTTGTCAGAATATTCACCATTTTAAGTATCTGATCATTGAATTTTTAAGCCACTTTATTAAGTACTCAGTGGTAAGGCAATTTTATCTAGTGAATGTGAAGATATGCCATTTTTATTATTTTAATATAAATGATGATACAGCCCCAAAAGAAAATTCTAAAGTGTGTACATACATTTGTGTCCTCGGGTAATTCTAAAGTGTGTACATACATTTGTGTCCTCAGGTAATTCTAAAGTGTGTACGTACATTTGTGTCCTCAGGTAATTCTAAAGTGTGTACATACATTTGTGTCCTCAGGTAATTCTAAAGTGTGTACATACATTTGTGTCCTCAGGTTCAGTCAACGCACACAGCACATCTTACTCTCACTAATGGACATGGTACAGAATGCCAGAACACCGTTCGATTTGGATCATGTTTACGACTTAACGACTACGCTTCTGCAGTATGGCGCTAATCCCAACATCAACATTTCAACCACTGAACCTATGATTTGTCACTCTCAGTCATCTGTCTTCCTAAAAAAGTCGTCCAATCAGGTGCAGTGTTCTCGTATTGTGCATTGAACTTTAAAAGGAAGCCAAGGAATAAGGGTTTGAGTAAAGTATCGAACATTCGGCAATGGAATTTTAATTGAACTGAGTAGGTACTCAATCTCGTGTCATGAACTTAGTACTGTGTACTGAAAGTAATAGATGGTATTACAAGAGATACTCATGATTATCAAGTATACATGAGAATTTTGATGCTGAAAACGTATTAGAAGACTAAAGGGAGAAGAGAGGGCAGTGAATAACCATGTGGGAGAGGGACAGGTCTTTGAAGGAGTAGAACATACCTGTATAATACTTTGGTGACACACTGGAATGTAAAGCACGGATTTGAGAGGGCAGTAAGAGTAATAGAGGGAAGTAACTAGACTACAGTAATGGTAAATAAAAATATCCCTTTAACAGAGAATAAGACATGCGCACAAAATGAATATAGAGGAGGAAAAGTGTGACCTTAGAATGCTAAGATTCATTGCCAGGGTGCAAAGGGATGTTTGTATTACAAGTAAGGAGGTGGAGTAGATTTAGACGGTATAGACTGGGGATAAGGGGTGAGGAAAAGCTAGTCAGAAAATAAGTTGAAATAGATGTTAGCAGGACAAAAACTAGTAGGAAGGCCCAGGAAACTGGCTAGATGAAGGCCTAGACCTGAAGGGAGAACTCATCTAATAAGTTGACCCCTTTGTGGTAATTTACTTACCTAAAAGCTGCAATAATCCTGATGGCAAGTTATTTGCTCTAGTAAAGATTTATTCAGTCCTGTATAATTCCTGAAAATCTGGTATGTAACTTGTTTGGTCATTGAAGGTTTAGATTCTGAATAAGATTCAAGGTGGTATTGACTCTTTCTATAATTGTTTCCTGATGTCAGTAGAAACCCATTATGTTGTTATAATTGACATAAAAACTTGCCAATTTCAGGAACCATGTTAGCCAAGGTACTTTGGTTCACATAATACTTTCAAGAACCACAAGTTAATCAAGATGATATGGTTTATATATGTTTGCTGTGGATGGTTTCTGCAGTCATAAAACAAACACACACATCATCATATACAACCTGAAGGTTGGAAGGTTATTGTAATTTGTAAATCTCAACTTATATCTGGATGAGAGTGACTAATTTTTTATTATCAAAAGTTTATACCTGTATTTTTTTAAATTAATGAGATTAAGAAATGAAAATCAAGGTTGATGATGATAAACTACCAGCTTAAAGTTTTTCTGTAATTTTATTTTGATCAAATCATGTGGTAGCACAACAGACTTACAGGGGTACACTACTTCTCTAAACTGCAGAGACAATGGTAAGCTTATAACTTAGGCTTTAACGTTACAGGTATTGAAAGAGAAACCCACAAGATTCTTGTGTTTAACTTGTTTACTGATAAATATTTACATATTACTTTGATCTCGAGCACTTTCAGGTCCTAACTGTGACTCTTTTTCAAGAGATGAGGTAGTCAGGCTGGTTTATCAGTAAACAAGTTATACACAAGAATCTTGTGGGTTTCTCTGTCCATCATCAGAAGAAAACTGAAAGAAGTTTTTGTTTGGTTCATTACAGGTATTGTACTACTAAGACAGTGATAAGCTTATAACTTAGACTTTAACATTACAGGTATTGTACTACTATGTGCAGCTGCTAATTAGGAAAGAAGAACTTCTGATTGATCCAGACCAAAGATTTGCACGACTCCTTCACTTGTATTACCTAGCGATGGATCACAAGGAACTTCACCAGTGCCTAAAAATCCTTTATACCCAAACTTCTCTTGTTCCCATGAAGCGGCCCCTCACGCAAGTCCTTAGGTAAGTTTCTACGTCAGTTGGTTGAAATTGCAGATAACTGCAAAATGTGCTGGTACAACTTTTGCTGAAGACTGAAATTTCATATAGGCATTGTATGTTAAGATAGTTTTAATGTGGGTTAGTTTGGGCAATATATGTTGGTTAGTTTGGGCATTATATGTTAAGATAATGTTAGTTTGGATTAAGCTTACAAAGTCTCAAAACCTAAAGCTTCTCGAGATTCTACAACAGTAAATGAAACTGTTGATACGTAAGAAGTCAAGAGCAACTCTGTGGAACAAAGTGTGTTGTAACTACTCTAGCATGATCATGTTGGAGGGGGAAGTATTTAACCAGTGGTGCAGTTTGTCAGACAGCAATTGTACTGGGAGCCAAATGCCACTACCTAGTCTAGGCTTGGTGAAAGTTAAAGAGGGGAAATAAAAAGAGATGGCTTTACTCTACAGGAGGTAAGAGAAAGTTATAGGAATCAGAGAAATGGAAGTGGCTTGACAAATCATAACACAATTGGTTCATTTGCTTCAAAAAGCCCGAGAACTAGAGAGTTATTCATTAAAAAGTGATTAGAGTACTCGAGGGTATCCTGTCTGATCTCTTGATGCTAACTCATACAGCACAAAATCTTACCTTGGTGATTAAATATAAACAATAATGCCTTATATTCAGTATGTTAGTCAAAATACCACTGTTTTAAATTTACATTACCTTGAAGACAACAGTGAAGTTGGGGCAACTTTGGACATTTTAATGAGCCAGAATTGATGAATTTCATTAGTTTGTGACAGAGTAACAGATATTTTTTGAACTCTTGTGTAGGTGGTAGGCGGAGACAATCATGCTTCTGTTAGCCATAGATCTTAGTATTTCAGAACCCAAGCTTGCACTCTGAAACAAAGAAGCATGGCACAGTCAGTTTTAAGAAAAAATTCTCACATGGAACTTTTTTCATGTGTGATTATCGATGATTTCCTATTCTGTAGTAGGCATGCAAGAGCAATTACACTTCTTTTAACCATAGACCTGGAATGTCAGAGTTCATTCTCTCAGAATGAAACAAAGAAGCTAGGTGCAATTACTTAGGATGAAACAAAGAAGCTTGGCAAAATTACTTTATGTGCCTATACAGTATGTTCAGTTACTAGTAACAATGATTTCCTATTTAGTAGTTATTTAGTAGTATGCATACAAGTGTAATTACAACTTACTTTAACCACAGCTCTTAGGATTCTAGAGCACATGCTCACTCAGTGAAACAAGGAACATGGTCTAGTCACATTATCTTGGAATTTCTGAACATATGAACGTTAGATAAACAAAGAGCTAAGCTTTCACCTGTAAAAAAAAAGGTACACTGTACAGCAAGTAAATAATATATATTTATTGTACGCTGAGTAATGTAGCTTTTGCCATGAGAAAGGTAACCACAAACACTTTTCTTTTTTTTCTGGAGTCTGTTGCATCCAACAAGCAACAAATGCGATGCATCGAGTTGAGGTGCTCCTTAAGAATTTTTTCTAGTGTAATTGCTCTTGCATGCATACAGAGCCAAATTTCTCGGCTAGCCAGAAGGCAGTGAATTTGTTCCCACATTCATAGGTTCGCTTAACCATAGACCAAGGTTAAATGGCAGACGGAGTGAGTCATGCCCATGTTTATCTGACCATTATTGGTTATGACTTAACTTGTTATATCCTCTGTACTTTCTAGGTAACAGTAAGAGTATGTAGCTATCAAGGGTCTGCAATGTTTTAAAAATGTTTTTACTTTCAGGGAACTTTATACAAAACCAAGAACTTTGAAGCAGATCTGCAGAGTCATAATATATGATTCTTTAGAAAGGAGAACGGCCCAGAATGTGAACAAGCTCCCTCTCCCTGGCATTTTAAAGGATTATATCTTGAACTTTGACCCTTGAGACGTTCAGTGGTCGCATGTTTTGGCGCAAAAGTAAGACTTTCTATGTAGATGTCACTGGTGCACTTCGGGATTGTTACGATAGCGGTAAATATTTGAAAGTTAGATGGTTTGTTGTACATAAAATTCCAGTGAAATACATCAGCTCTTTGTATAATTTAACAGGTTATCTTGGATTGTTATATGTGATGTACTGCTAGGAAATCTACAGCACCAGGTTACCTCAAAGGGTGAGACATCAGATAGCATTCACATTTTTGCCAAGCTGGTTCATTTTACGAGTTTTATGCTTAAGTTGATGTTATTATACGCTGAAGAAAGCGAGGATGTTTATATGCGAAGCTGCACCTTGCATATTATAACCGGTGACTTGAGTTGTATTACTTGAAGGCATCTATAGTGATAAAACAGTCCGGGAGGACGACTGCCAAAGGTACTTTGGCATAAACTGTCCAGATTTATAAAAAAAAAAAAAGCTTTAGTATAAAATATGAGCTTCATATAGTTACCTTATGTATATACAGTGTATATATTGGACATTCTCTTTTGGCACTGGTGCTCGAAGTTTCTCCGATTTTGAAAAATTTTTGCCCGTTGTGTAGCTATGTGTACGTGGCAAACCATACTTAAAACGAAGTACCGATTCTGTAGAAAAATATAGTGATAAGTGTACCAGTTTAGAACTAAATATGTGCTTGATATCACACACAAGAAAAGGGATGCAATGCTTTTTACAGTGGACGAGAGATTCAGAACCGAAGATTTGATCTGAGTAATGTTGAGCCTTATCCCCCATATCCCCACTAAAATAGAAAAATATATAAAAAAAAAGATAAAAACCAATAACAAAAAAAAATTGAAGCAATTTTGTGGAAGGAAAATACTCTTTTATCAGGTGTTAGAATTCCTATCTTGTTATTTCAGTGCTCGAGTTTCGCAGATAAGGAAGCTCTCGAGTTTTAACCAAAGAAAACTGTTACTTTGAAGATGTGTGTTTTTGACATCTTTTCTGATTGGGACCTTTTGGGTATACAGAACTATATTCAGAATGTTTTCAGCTTCTTGCTTCTCCAGACCAAATATATAAACATTTTTTGTAAATATTGTGAAAACCATGTTATTTTAATTTGGTGAATATGATTTATGTAAATTTCATCAATTTGTTATTAAACTAAGTCTAAGTTTTTGATCATTTATTTAAACCTGCTCATTTCATAATAAAATAAGTATACGTATATGGGGAACAAACTACACTGCCTTACTAGGGATTGATGAAACCTAGGGTTCATACTTTTATGCTCATATGAGGAGTGCCCTGGCTTTATCATTGAAATGAAAGCCGGAAAAAGGTAAAATAAAAGACAGCCAGGTGAAAATAGGCTAAATGTAAAACGTAAAGTAAATGGCAAATGCAATTCACTTGTGACTGAAAGGACACTGCAAAAGATCCTTTGGTTCCATGTACAGTGCACCACAGAGATCACAGCATAAGTGCTAACCACCCTTTGGGGAGATCTCAAAATCTGTTACTCAAGAAGGTAACATTTGTACTTACTAACACCAAGAAAGTGAGCTTTACTGAACTCCAGAAGTAGGTTTGCCACACTGCAGTCTTTGTGTAAGTGTAACGGAAGTTGTCTGAAAATAACTTGTGTTGCAAGTCAATCTAAAAACCTAAATGCTCACAAACTAACACTGATAATGCAGTCTGATCCGCAAGAACTGTTGACATACGAAAGAAAGACATGATGATACATGGTGTTGTGGCACTGATTTTATGATCTGGCAAACCAGTCTCGTGATTTGTAGTTTGGACAGTAAAATTTCTTAATTTTCCTTTTCACAGGCCAATTACAAACCCTGTAAGCAGGAGTGACTGTTCTGGTTCCACACCAGCTGCCTCAAGTTCCTGTTGCATTTTGCCTTCTGCAACCAAGTTACACAAGCCCTAGATCTTTTGTCTTTGTCCTGTTGCAAAGAAATTTCTGAAGCTTTTGTTCCTGCCCTACTCTTGCCTTAGTGGTGCTGCAATCAGTTCATGAAGCCTGTAAATCCAGGAGAGCGCTCCACCACAAACTCAAAGCATCCCAAAAGCAGGATTTCTGGTTTTGATGGAACTAATGGGACCCCTACTACAAGGTTCTGATCATGTCACCGTAGACATGAAAGCGTTTCTTCTATTATAAGCAATGAGAAAGTGTCTGGCTATACTGATGGAGACAGTCACCAATAAAGCTATAAATGAAGAGAACTTAACTGAATTGCAAGACCAGCTTTTCTGGTGAGAACTAGATGACACGCCCAGTCCTTGAATGCAACTGGCTGGGCCAGCGGTAATCTGCCTCCATATATGAAATTATGGCCATCTTGCAGATTTCTCATAACCCAAGCTTGGCTCAAAACTTTTAACTCTCCAAAATTTCTTGACCAACCTCACTGAGACTCTGGTTCTTGTTTCCTACTCCTCTCTCTGCTTGGAGACCTAAAAAACTTGCCTCTTCTGCCTCACCTAAAGTGTGGCTTCCGAGTTCTAGAAAGGGGGGTTATGGATGGGGTAGTAGGAAGTATATTCCTCTTGCCAGAGCTTGAGGGTTCTGTTGATAGAGGTGACTTTCTAGGATACGGTGGGCATGTAAATAGCTAAAACTCGATCCTACTTCTCTTTTGGGGTGTGAGGTACTAGTAACAAGAGAGGTTAGCACTGCCTAGGTAATGATCCAGGAGGGGGATCCATGATTGGGACCTTGAGGGTCTTCGTGTCTAAAGATAAGCTGGAAAGGCCCCTCGGCACTGAATCCCACTTTGTCAAAACAGTGTTAGCTAAAAGGTAGGAAACTAAATGAAGGAAGACCTAGGGGGGCGACCAAATGCCTACCTCAGCAATATCTAGAGGCTTGCTATCTTCTGCTAGGAGAAAACTGGTTGCCCACAGGTCTTTGCTGCCTCTTGTGGACAAAGATGCCACAAATCCAAAAGATTATCTCAATTCAAGATGAAATCACCATGATTTTCATGACAGTCATATTTAATGGGGCCTTCCACTATACAGGTCTCTCTCAATGCTCTGCTGAACCTGGCTTTTGGCTGGTGTAGTGAAATTCCAAGCCTTGTGGGCTATATGACTAAGGGCTCCTATCCAAATTTGCAGGGGTCTCCTTGACTGCTGGCAGAATAAAATGTGATCTTTAATTGCTGTTTGGGAGGGTTTGGGTATTTGCAGTAATAAACCTCTCCAGTAGTGGGTTTGAAGTGATCCTTTACATGATGTAATTCAGAAGCAAGTGCTCTTGAAGAGTTACTGTTGTGGGCACAAACCTCTCCTTGAATCCTCTCTAAAAACTTTTACTGTAGGGCTGACCTACAGGCCAGGCTGGCGATGACAGTAATTGCAGGAGCATCAAGGTGTGAGGCCAGAACTAGTGTCTGATTCAGGGAGTCCGCTAACACCAAAAGAAAGGCTCAAGCCTGCAAAATGGTTGGGAGGAGCATGATCTTCACAGGAGCAAGGCTATGTGTAGAAAAAAAATGGAAATACCATGACCTGATGCGAAGAATGCAGAGTAGCAGCAGATGTCCATGAGAAGTAAGCTTGGCAGAAACAGTGCTCAGGAGGGCATGGTCAAGCTTGTTCCTGGCTGGTGATCAACAGATCAGGGAGCACTGGAAGATAGGTACACTCGTGTATGAGTTACGGAAAGGGTTCTGGACAAAGCACAATTGAGTGAGTGCTCCCTATTGTGGTAGGAATGTAACTGAAAAAATGGGGGAAGTCCTCCAGGTTGATCATTGGGATTCTTGAGATATACATCAGAATGGTGACAATGACCAGCAGCAGAAGCATGCTGAGCTCTGACAGGGACTTCTTCCTGTGTTGTGACAGAGGATCATCAAGAGGGGGCAAACTCCTGCCATAAGATGCAAAGCTATCATCAGCTACACGAATGCCAGAAGACCGAATAGATGCAAAGGGGGTCACACCTATGTGGGCTCTGCACCTCTACCTAAATTATGGAACAAATTAAATTCATAAGATGGAAGTGAAAATTGTCCTAATTTAAGTGCTTTGAAAGAGGAAAAGGCCCAATGGTAGCAGCAGCAGTGCTAGCAAAACCCGTGAAGTACACGACAACCTACAGCACTGCAAGGACATAATTTGACAGGAGGTGCTTCTTACTGGAAATGGCATCATCACTCAAGAGAGGGTGGTGGAAAATGAAGAAGTCTCAAGCTGAAGAATCACTTCCATCACCTGTGAACACTTGTGACGTCTCTCCTGCTTACTTCTGCTCGGGTAGTGATTCCCTTATACCAGTGACCACTCCTGGCAAATAGGTATGATCCATGGAACAAACATTTCCTCTACAAATGCTACAGGTGATGGTGGGACTTATAAAATCTGGCCAAAAATGGCCCAAACATCTTAATTGGCAAATCTACACACCTGTACTGGGGCATGTCAAAGGTAGCTAGATATGTTAAAAATAAACTTGCAATTATAAAAAATCGTACTGGGAAAAACTACTAGCAAAAGAGCAACACGTAATATCTAACATCCACAGGACTTATCTTTTGGACGCTGTCCTAAACACCCACACAAACACACGCACAAATCCTATGGACTGTGCTGCTAGCAAGTGAAATTCACAAAACTTAAAATCAGCTATCCTTTATAAAATATGGAAATTAAAAACAATTCATACTTACGTGAAACCTAATGAGGATGCTATTGCATAGTACAGTACATGTGAACATATACACACATTGGCGCAATACTGTCAGCATGGTACGGGGCTGATAAAAACTTGTGCTGGTAAATCACGAACTGTAACAACAGTAATCACCTGGGGAACTTCACTAATCTTGTCTATAACCCCTGAAAAGGAAAGCAAAGATAAGCTCTTACACACTGCCAACAAAGAGAATATACAAAGATATATTTGCATAACCTTAAAACATTAAAATCTTAATACCACAAACCTAAATTCAAGCTAGTAACCTAACTTATTATCTTTCATTTCTCTAATCTTCAATTGAAAACCCTTATGAGTCAACAACCAATAAACCCATGAGAGCTCCAGAGGGAAATCTGCCTGCAGGGAGAGAAAAGTTATAGGAAAAGGTGATAAATTAATAAATATGAGGGAATAGAAAATAAGACATACACCTGAATTCGAGAGATGTCAGCAGAAAGCATGAATGAATTTGCCCCTTGCTTTTGGAGGTAAGAAGATTCTGCAACTGCACTGGGCAAGCTATTCAACATTTTAGTTGTAGCCAAAATAAAACTCCCAGCAAAATGAAAAGTGATTACCACCTCCCCAAAAAAAAAAAAAAAAAAAACCACTCACTGAACTTGAAAATCAAATACAATACTGTACCAGGAAATGAAGGGGTGCTAGTCATTGCTGGCATCAAAATCCTCAAATACACAAATGTAAAAAAAAATAAAGTGCACAAAAATATATGACTTAATGTCTATGACACCAAAAGTGTACAGTACATACTCTTAATGCCTATAATACCAAAACTGTGCATACTCTTACAATCACCTTGTCTTGTGCCAAAACTTTTCTGGTGGTGAAATACAACCACGTTAATATACTGCAAAAAATAAGCACACACAAGTTTGTCATGTACTGGAAAAAATAATTGACATGAATCCTCTTTCACTATGAATTTCAACATTTTGTATTCATGCATTTCCAAAATCTCCTCCAATGAAACCAATGTGCAGAGAAGTGCAAAACTTAAATTTGTCACATTTTAGTGCATTTTCTACTAACATCCATATTTTCCCGATGACCAAGCTAGGAATGACACTCATACTCATAGTAAGGCTTGAATGGTAACAAGCAGGATTCTAAAAGATTTGGTTCATTGGTGGAATCTATACACCTGAAAGTTCTGCTGAATCACCCAAGATCAAAGTTGAAATCCCTAAATATCTTCAAGAAGGTAAAATGTGATGAATCATATTCATGCAAAAGACCCCATGCAAACAATATGCAAGTAACAAAGGTGAGCACTTTAAATGACATGAAGAATGCCAGAGAAAAAGTCCTACTGCAAAAACTGTGCACAAGTTTTACAAGTCCCATCAGTTAACCACAGCAGATGTGAGTAGTTTAGACTTACAAAATACTACCATCTGAGCACAACAGCTTTTCATGAGTGTGGTAGCTTTTCAATTACAAAACCTGTCAGCACCATAAATGGGCAGGTTCTTTGAGAGGCAACTAATGTACATGCTGCAGCATTATAGTCTTTCTGAAAGCATCACATAAACACCATGGGAGATGCTTAGCTGCCTGTTCACCAAATTTATAATGCTGACAAAACTGGGTCACTCTAGAGAGGGTCTACTCTTTGCTGGCTGAAGCTACTAAGAATGACAGCAACATGGCAAGCAGGCCCAAAACGGCAAAGGACCATGTCTTGATCAATGTGTGGGCACGAGGTGATGGCTACAACTACTCCTATCCATAACTGCTAACATATTGAGCTGTAAGGACAGCTCTCCCATTCTAAATGAAAATAATTACATATGAATTTCCATTAGTTTGTGTTGGCTAAAAACAGAAGTAAACATGCATGACAGAATTACTGTAGTAACCCTGCCAGTAATATCGCTTTCCCTTTTTGGTATATGCTATAGGTCCTCTTTACCTTGTAAAGAATCAACCATTAAATTCTTGGTATACGAAGGTGATCCCTAGTTTTTCAATATTTTTTTTGACGATTAAAATGATGACCTGTGCTGGCATATACATTGCATGTACTACATGGTTACCGATATTTTAAAGTTGTTTTGCTCTATTACAGCGTCAAGAATAGAGGGCTAAAAACATGATAATGAAGACCAAATGGAGAACTATATGAAGAAGTTGATCAAAGATATGAATCCAAATATTACATCAATTAGGTCTTCAATCAAAGAGTGTGAAGTTCCCAGTGAAGGGCTCACTCCATCATTATTACTGCACTGTATTATTATTGTTACTCAGAAGATGGAACCTGTTCATATGGAACAAGCCCACAGGGGCCAATGACTTGAAATTCAAGCTTCCAAAGAATATGGTGTTCATTAGGAAGAAGTATGAGAGGGTAAAGGAAAATAAAGAGGAGATCCCACTTATTAAAAAAGAAAAAAATAAATTAATAAACATATAAAAATGTGTTGAAATCCAAGGAGAATACAGTGCGGTATAAGGGAAGTAATACATTGCTTGAACTTCTATAGTTCCAACTACACGACATCCTCTGGAAGGCTGTTCTACAGTCCACTGTCCAACGATGTGAGGAATAAAGGACCCCTGGAGTTGAAAAGTTCAACAGCGAGGTGTAAAGGGGATCAGGGATCAATTGCGAATGTGAAAGATCTCTGTTGGAATACAACTTATCATAAAATGACAAACAAGAAACCATCCGTCAATGGTCCACGTCATAATTGCTACTATTAGGAAACAGAAACCTACCACCACGAACTACTCTGTCTATAAAGAGATAAATTTCTGGCAGAAGCAGACATCCACACCAGAGAACAGTATTCTAGTAGAGGAAGCACAAACAACCTAAAACAGGCTGCACTGATTTTATCACTGTTATAAATGTATGAGGCCTTATGAACAATACCTAACTTTCGTGCAGCATTTGCTGAAACTTCCATTAGATGTTTCTCAAAAGTTAGGGAGTCAAAAGTTATGCCTAGAATATTTAAAGCTTCAGACTCATTCAGCAAAGTTCCATCCACCTGAAGGGGAGGATGGGTGGGCTGGGAAATCCATTGTATACTCAATACACTCACTTTTGTTTAAGTAAGTCCTCATTTATCTGACAGGATGAGCAGGGAAGGGGGATATAATTTTAAACAAAAATTTACTATCTGTGAACACACAAATTAAATCCAGAATTTCTAACCAGAGAACATGAAAACAAAATCTACTGTATCAAAAATTCTGAATATCTACTAACAAAGAAGTTGCTTGAGACCCTTTTGACTTTTGACACTAAAGTTTACCCTGTCCACCGACTGGAGACTATCAGGTTTTAAAATCTTTAAAAAAAAAACTTGAACTGAAATTCAGTAGTTGCCATTACAATTTTACAAATTCAAGATGCCCTTGTTATCTTAAACCACTCTCGTTTTGGCATGAGTCAAAGAAGAACTCCAGTGATTGGACATTAGTCTCCCCAACCCAGGATGCAATCAGAAAAATAAAGGTCCTTTTCAACCCGGCAATCATACTGAAGTTAAAGTAGTAGCTTTGTGCCACTTAAATAATCTGTTCATCCAAGCAAAGTAGCAAATCTGGATATGCTTACATTGTCCAAAGGATATCCCAGTGCCATAAGTTTGATTAAGGAAGCAGAGGCATGGTTTTACTCAAAGGTTGCCTAAAAAGACTCCCATTTACTTTCAAGAGGTTCACAGCCTATATCTAACAGATTTAAAGACTTAACAGTGATCCCCTGTACTCTAACCAAAGCATCTAACAATGATGTCATTTTCAGAGGAGTATCAGGAGGATAAAAATAATGTACATGTGATGGGTATTTGGGGGCAGAGATTGACTAATCATCCATGGTTTTAAGAATGTACGTGTGATGGGTATTTGGGGGCAAAGAGATTGACTAATCATCCATGGTTTTAAAAATGTTCAAACATACAATCACAATTTTTTTACAAGTCCAGCACAATATTTGCCCTTTATTCAAAACTTTCACTACCTGCAACTCATCAAAGAATGTTGAGGAGTCGTCACTATTTAGGATACTGTTGTTGCTGTGTTGTAAACTCTGTCATTAGTGACCTGATATTGGCTTAACTGCAGAAGTATTGTATATCATCAATACTGTACTTTCTATCAAAAAGTTTACTATGAGAGAGGAGGTCCATAACCCAGATATTTTATTTTATTTTCAAGGAGTATGACAAAGTCTTACTCCTTGAACCTAAGCCTTTAGCTTCAGGTACTGTATTAGGGCATCCAGAACTTTTTCACACACTACACCTATTATGGAGGAAGACTTTATCAACCTTCAGTATCATAATGCCTCTATCACCTACAACCATAAAGAGACTGACTGCAAAGAGATTTCAACACAATCTGTTATGTATGGCATACTATGAAGTGTCTGTGGATCTAGATGAAAGCTTTAAGGAAGTCAGGAGAAAATCATGCTTTGCTTGACATAAGCAAATAAGTTGCTGTACAATCCTCATAATCCCTGATAAGTACTGATATCTAGCTGCTCAGCATTACCTTCAATATATCATGTTAAATTTCAGTGTCACATTACTGAACTTTGCTTGAAGGTACAAGTACTTGAGCTGTATTCATGATGCGAGGGGACTGGCCTGAACCAAAACTGACCAAGATCAGTTTTGCTAAATGGTTAAGTTTGGTTCCTCATATCCCAAGCCATGACAGCTTCCTAGTTAGACAAGAGGTCAAGTTCTAAGGTAGTATACCGTTTCAATTTGTACATCAACAGGATCCATGAAGATTCCGGGCTGAATGTATATCATCTCGTCAAGTACAGGAAAAGGCTGCTGCTCCTGCCTTCTGAAGATGGGAGGGGGTGAGCTCAAACTTGATGAGGACATTGCTAGTCATTTAAAATCAGAAGCTACTGACAACCTATGTAATATCTTGGATCATTATCCCCTTACTGACAACATACCTGGAGTTTATTATACTGGGACTATGAATGCAGGAGTAGATACCCTCTCTGGTGGACTTCTAAGCCACTATTCAAAGACAAACAGGGTAATATGAATTCAGCACTTAGTAGGGTCTACTGAGACTGAAGTCTCTGTAAATCAATGGTTTATACTCCATAGATTGGTGCCAAACCACAAAATAAGTCTAAGAAATTGATTTATGAGAGGGGATGGGCAAAGAATGAAAAATTTTAAAAGTATTATAATTCGTACTTTTTCATAAGCTGGTTAACTAGTTGTTCAGGGGGTGGTGAGTAAGAGATCAGCCTTCACTCACATGCCATCACCAAGCAATTTTCCCTCTGCATCGGGATCAAAGTAGGGTGGCTTGGTGGGAGGGATTACAATAAAGGGCTCTGGTTTCTATACCTAAGAAAATTACAAATGACCTAAAAATTTTTTTTTATTCCCGCAGGAAAACAAACCAGTGTCTTTGATGTAAGATATTAACTCCTTAGGTGGGGCATCATCTCTGCCAACTGATTGGAACTCGAAAACCAACAAATAAATGTCAAGATCCCACCCACGAAAGTGAGCAATGGGGAGTTATGACTCCTGTAACCTCCTACCTGGTATGGCATAGGGATGCCAAAGCAGCAGGGCCGAAGCCTGAGCAAAGGTACCTAAAGCCTCACCCAAATATGGAAACAATCAGAAAACTATGGGCTACCCCCATAATGTTTGTTTAAGTTGGAAGGCAACTGTGTCTGGCTATATCATCTATGGGTTCAGAACATGGTACAGCTGGGGTTCTAAGCACCCACTGTCTGATATATGCACAATTTGTGGACCAGTTACATGATGTGAGATGAAAGCAGTGACTCTTCCACAATTGCTTTGGGAGAAGCCTAGGGCCAGAGGGTTACTACACACCTTCCATACCCAAGGTCATGGGAGAGAGGCATACAACCAAAGCCAAAGGCACTGGTCAATATGCTGGGTTTCAACAACTGATTCCAGATTGCACTGAAGAATACTCTTAAACAACAGGCAATGGTGCATTTCTGTAGGAACAAATCACCTGCCAAATGCACTCTACTATTGTCAAACAGGAAAAAGGGATACTTGGGCTAGCCCTAAAAGTATATTAATGTTAACATTGGCTGTGCAGAGTTTGCTGGACCACTATAGGCCTCCTAGGCTAGTTTACCCCTTTTTTTTTTTGTTTTTTGTAAATCCCCAAGACATAGATAAGACAAAACAGGATAATTCTGAACTCAACTTGGGTATGTTAAGACAAAACTGTTCAAGTAGAGTTCATGATACATTTGCCACTAATATACTCTTAAATAATATTCACCTGCTCTTTACACCTTATAAGTCATCCCGTGCTTGTAATAAGCATAAGTGTTTCTTAAGATGGTGGGCTCTTGTGATTACTGCAACAGAAAGCATAAAAAAATCCACGCCTAACCTGCCTAAATCTGACTAGATATGCTGGAATAGGCCTAACAAGCAAGTTTTTATAAGCCTGACAATAAACACTACAAATCACTGTGTGCAAATGACTATACCAGGCTAACCCACGAAGAGTTTATAAAAAAAGCACAAACAAAATACAGACAAATGGGCAGCAAATCTCTCAATATCAAAAATAGCCTATTTGACCTACCAAGGATTTTGATCCATAAGGCTGCATGAGCAGAAATGAAATGGAAATGGGCCCATATAACAAATTGATAATGATTAGCCTAAAAGAAAAGGCAATTCAACTGGGTTATTGAGTAGAACTCACACTATGGAAGGCTATTTTCTTCTAATGACTAAGAAATTCTCGGCGAACACTGCAGTTTCAGGTAGTCTTTTGTATAAATTAATATAAATAATTCTTGTACTATAAATCGCGCGTACTCAGTAATTATCTATTTCTTTACTTACAGGATTTTCCGCAAGGACGATGTAGAAGCGGGGGTACCCGTCTGCCAAATTCTTCTTCTTGTTAGTATTTGACACATCAAACAAGAGGAGTTCTTAACCAGTTTCTTCAGAAGCGACATCCTGTGATGGTATAACGTCATTTTAATCCACAAAAAAAAAAAGAGTAGCTCATCTTCCCCCTTCTCGTTTAACCCACACAATAATCCTCCCGCACAGGAGATACGACATGAATCTGACCCCTGAACCACAACAAATATTCAAATGACAAGGCAATGTGCTACCGACGTAGGAAGCAATATGTCTGACACAGGAAAACAGAGCCAATGAATAAGGAATTCAGTTGACTGACTATTCCAGCGTAGGCGTCGAAAGCGCAATGTGTCACCTTTCCTCATTTGACCGTCACCTTTAATTGCATTATTGTTACAGAAGCAGGTGGTAATGGGATGGTTACCCGTACCCCCTTACCTAGTCCGAACACGAGACATTATGAAAAATAAGGCCACTGCAAAGAATCTAGAGATAGACCTACCTTTTGGATGAGCGTTCCAGTGCTTGACAAGAGAGAGAGAGAGAGAGAGAGAGAGAGAGAGAGAGAGAGAGAGAGAGAGAGAGAGAGAGAGAGAGAGCATTCAATCAGAGGTTTTTCCTTTCATTTGAAGCCTATTCACAATTGGATATCATAGGCTACTTTGTTTCTGAAACTTCCCAGCTTGAGAAAAGGTTAGTCTCATCAGTTAATTAAGCCAGAGATTTTAAACAGCCCTTTTTTTCCAGTTTCCATCTCTCCTCTTTTGGCCTCTTCCTACTTAGCTGTCCAGCTTCTTAAATTTACGTGTCGCTTATGTATACTTTATTTAACAACTATTTTTAATAATAATAATAATAATAATAATAATAATAATAATAATAATAATAATAATAATAATAATAATAATAATCGGATTATTGAAAATACACAGAATCTCGGAAGGAAACAATTAAGTGTTAAGGAATATTTAGTTTTTTTAAAAAGTGGGAGGTTTATCCCAGTGAGCTAAGGCTAGGTAGATATGTCAGGAATTTGTCGTCTGCCATATAATTTGTTTTCGTTAACGATTCTTTAGTTTGAAAATCTCTCTCTCGTGTAGAGATTCCTTCAGCTTTCTCTCAGTCAAGATAACTATGTGTAAATCTTTTTCTACCTCTCTTAGGTTAGATAGTTAGAGAAAAATTTGCTTTTTATTCAGGCGCTCCAAGCGTGAATATGTATACCCCCTCCCCCTATCTCTGTTAGTTAGGCAACTGGTTCTTGTCAGTCCCATGAAACTTGTAATGTTATATCGAGGTTCTGTTGGTTACCTTTTTTGTTCTTTGCGAAAAATACATTCAACTGTTCTTATTTTAGTTCTTTATGTAACTGATTTTTCCTATCTATTTGGCACCAGTCACTGATCTAACCAGTTAAGTGGTCAGGTCTAGAAACGTAGCTAATTTTAGCAATAATTTGCAACACCGTTAGCACTAGGAAGCCGTGAAAAGCCCTGGCAACACTGTTGCAAATCCTCCTTTAGTCTCTGTGAGCCTCTGACATTTGACTCCAGCCCGTTTCTTTCCCCCCTCCGTTTCCATTTTGAAAGCGCAACTCTGGAAACAGTCATCAAAATTCAATGGGAGAAACGAAGACACGACCGAGCTATTAGGTTTCTTTAGCCGAACTCCCGATGAACGAGTTTGACGAACGGCCTTGACAGAGGGATGAAAGTCTCCCTAGGGAGGAGGGGCGAGGGGGGGGGGGAGGGTGTATGTGTGTGTGTGGAGCTCTTCCGAGTTTCCAGTTTTAGAAACACTTGAAATAAAAGGTACTAAAAGTTGCACAAATATTAAAGGACATAACACACGACGAATCCACGTTTGCACACACAAAGGACCTCAAAATCGGTCTCCGGAAACAGCAAAAATCATTGAACTGAAGTAGGCTAATAGTTAGAGATTTTCTCAGATTCAGGCAATGAAATCCATACTGCAGATAGTATTAGTACATCGTTTCACGGTCTCTGGTCTTCTGAAAAATCAGTCATGATGGAACAAAATGACTTGTCTTCTTGCAAATAATTATGAATATTGAATTTACTAAGCTGAAGAGCTGCTGTAAAGTAACTTGCACGATTACTTTCGTTTTATGACTTCAGACTGATGCTGATGTAAGACAGTGTCATGGATACTGAGAGAGAGAGAGAGAGAGAGAGAGAGAGAGAGAGAGAGAGAGAGAGAGAGAGAGAGAGAGAGAGAGAGAGAATTTATCATTCTTATTCATTTAGGCAAACCTAAAATTTCTCAGGACGTCAACTAGTGAAAACGCCCATCAATATATATATATATATATAAATAAATATATATATATATATATATATATATATATATATATATATATATATATATATATATATAATTTTTATATAAAGAGTTATTTATTTTTCGATTTACTATTTCTTGTCTTTTTTCCCTTATTTATCCTCCATGGGCATCCTACTTAGTGGAGGCTTGCTTTGCAAATTAATGACCCTTCAGGCTTGCTCAGGACAAAGTTATTATCTACACGAGTGTGGAGTCATACCCATGAACTAATCTCAGTCCAGTCCTTCAGTCTAAAGCTTAGTCAGTCTCTCTCTCTCTCTCTCTCTCTCTCTCTCTCTCTCTCTCTCTCTCTCTCTCTCTCTCTCTCTCTCTCTCTCAGCTTAAACTCTAGCTGCCCACCACTCACTAGAGGCTACAGTTCAAATGTATCGACTAATCAGAAGCAAGATATATCTGTGATGATATCTTTTCTGGACATTTACTACCAGCTACAAAAAAATAAAAATACTAGTTACTACATTTACAAAATATTGTGCTAGAAGAAAGTTTTAAGACATCCCAACATTTTCTGTTCTTCTTGGGAACTATATTAATATTCATACATGTTGGTTTTCTAGTGACGGAAAGGCTTTAAAATGTCAAAATATGTCACCAAGACTACAGTAACCTTTTTTAAAATTCACACTTTATGTTTATGCATTATTAGAGCTTAACTAGGCCATCTACAACTGACCTTAAGTTTCTGAGCATCTTCTTGTGGAAGTAGGTAATTATTAGTTACAAGGAACTAATGGAATCTGTTAAAAAAAACTCTTGCCAATTGTAGATAGCACAGACATGGACCATAAAATGTCAGCTGAGCTAGGGTACCTAATCGTCAATAGAGATAGTAGTAGTATTTGCCCTAATAAGTGAGATTTTCTGGTTCATAAGCTACTTCTAGTTAATTCGTTGCCGTTCTAACCTGCAAGGGTTGAAGAGTTGGGTAACAATGAAAACGGGTTGAAATAGCGAAAACATGAAAGAAAACGAGAAATCGTAACTCTTTTGAGGGGATAACCCTTATATCTTGCTTCATCTCTATTCGCTCAACTAATGATACTACTAGACGTTTTTCTTTCTCATAATCAAAATCGTGAAGTGATATTACAAAAGAAATAAACTCTGCTAATATAGGTAAAAGTTAAAAAGGATACATTTAATTTCTAATCACAGGAATCTATATTTTGAAATGGAAGAAATTATAATTAGTCACCTCACAGTCACTGATTTATCTGCTACTTGTTGGGCGTTGCACCACGAGTGGAAGCTTATATAATATTCTCATGAGTCCTTTAGATGCTAAAAGAGAGTCATTAATTTCCAAGGAAGTTAATTTCCATCTTTTTCCAGTTGCTAAGACATCAAACAAGATTTTCTTTGAAAATATTTCGTGTCATCCACTTTAGAGGTAACAAGATTACTGAAGAGTCTGATAAGGATTAGTTAATTTTTCAACGACATCAAAGAACGACAGGATAAAGATTTTTCCTGTATCGAGGACAACACTGAGATTTTGGGACAAGTAAACGCAATTAATCTTCCCCAATAGAAATCTATACATGCAAAAAGAATGATTTATTTCACTGATTAATTTTAAGAGTGGGTCCTGGGGTTCCAGTAATTTTTACAATTGTCTCCGACCTTTCTTAGTATCTGATCCTTAGTGATTTACTAATTAGGGGCTCGTAATTTCTGTTTTTCTCCTGAATGATGTGTGTGTGTTCACTTTGCCCAAGGTCACTTAACAGCGGAATGCACTTAGAATGTAAATTTACCCTAAGCAAAATCCCCTTTGTATTACGTGCTATCAAAACTTTGTTGCACGTAGTCTCCCACGTCTTTACTATAAGCTCTTTCAAGGTCATTATTACCGAAAAATGACTTGATTACATCGAATTAAAGACTTGGTCGGCAAAATTGTTTCCTTCATTATCGCCTCACCCAAATTAGTCAATAATTTTCGTGGTACAATATGAGCTTGTTTTTTTTATTTTATACTACCTTCCATGTGACAATCTCTCTTTTTCCCATTCATCTGTAGCACTTTTTCCTACTTTACCTCGCTCCTTTTTCTCCTTTATCTGTCCCTCTCTCACCTGCACTCTGTTCCTCTTTCCTTACTTATCTCTTTCACCTTTCCATCTACACTCTATCCCCCTTTTCCATTGTATCTCAAACAACATTCATCTCCGTCCTACATTCTGCTACACTGCGTTCCTTTTCCACTCCACATCTCTCACCTTTCCCATTACACTTCGCCTCATTTTTCCCTTGTTAAATTATGCATCTTTCTTTTTTTTTTTTTTATCCATTCACCTGTATCCCCCTTTTGCTGCTACAGTGCGCTCCTTTTCCCCAGCCGCCTTATATCACCTTTGCCATGGCAAAAATGAACCATTTTCTTCTCGGCAGCCTTCCCCTTAATTAAACGCAGCTTACATAACGCGGTCGTCCATTTCATTAACCTCTGCCATAATGCAACATCTCTCCCTCACAGTTTGCTTTTTCGCTTTTTCTTTCTCTTCTTAAAACACGTTTCTCTTTTAATATTTAGGGCGTTATTGGAAATTTGTAATATGTAGTGTGTCAGGCTTGGATCCTTTGTTAATGAGGATTTTTTTTGGTCTGTGTATAACGTACATATACGTAATGTATATTTGCAACTTGTACACGTGAGTCAAACTCTCCTATAACCCTTTCCCACTGGTAATGGGCGCCTCCATTTAGAAACATGACAGCAGTCACCTCAAAATTCCTTATCACACACAGGCACACGACACAGACACACACACACACACACACACACACACACATATATATATATATATATATATATATATATATATATATATATATATATATATATATATGCACACACCATTTATATATATATATATATATATATATATATATATATATAAAATGAAATATAAAACTACTGTGTCATACTTCTCATAAATGTTAGGTAAAATCCACAATGAAATTCCTGTTACAAAACATAGTGCATTAAAACATATAGGTACAAGACTTATAGCTTTCGTCCAACTGCTGTGGACTTGATCAAGTCCACAGCAGTTGGACGAAAGCTATAAGTCTTGTACATTTATATTTTTAATACACTACGTTTTGTAACATGAATTTCATTGTGGATTTTACCTAACACACACACACACACACACACACACACATACACACACACACACACACACATATATATATATATATATATATATATATATATATACAGTATATATATATATATATATATATATATATATATATATATATATATATATATATATATATATATATATATATATATATATATATATATATATATATATATATATATATATATATATATATATATATATATATTAATATCAGTCCTGTAGTCGAGTTCACAAGCTTAAGATCCAATACCTGAATTTGTGTCTGAGTTGACTGTGTACATTCAAGGTACAGGTTCTAAATTTCTTTTAAAAATGAGTTGATTCAATCAATCTCAGCGGATTATCAGCATGAAGGCATTTAACCAAAATAATCAAACAAATGCAAATAACTGGGCTACAGAAATAAAAAGAGTTGATTCGACTACATTAGAATACGAACTACAAGAATATTTGAAGGTTAAATTAAAGTAATGTGTATTAAAATCACACATGCGAGGTAGTAATTTCTGGTAGCTGGTGCCAGATTTTCATCTTTAAGAAGGATTTCTTTTCCATGGATTCCAAAGACACGGTCTGTACAAAAGATTGTTCGACTAAGCAGGAGTTCGCTTAGTTGATGCAGTTATTTGGGTCAAATTTATTTGTTCGTTACCCTCCTTTCATCATTGTTATTCTCACCTTTGTTTTCTTTAATTTTATAGCTGGTCTGCTGGTATAGTGGTTAGTGTCGTGGTGGCATGCCACTCAGATATCACGGGTTCGGGTCTCCCCCAGGGCGATGAAAAATCACTGGTTCTGTATCATGATCAGTTACTACTGCAGTGTGGGTGAATTTCAAGTCTTTTACTGAAATAATAATAATAATAATAATAATAATAATAATAATAATAATAATAATAATAATAATAATAATAATAATAATAATCTATTTCGCTGATTGCATGCATTTCTGTGTGTGTGCGTGTGTGTATGTGTGTGTGTGTGTGTGAGAGAGAGAGAGAGAGAGAGAGAGAGAGAGAGAGAGAGAGAGAGAGAGAGAGAGAGAGAGAGAGAAGTTGCTATAAGAAATGTCGGATGAAATCTTACGAATTGCGTAATGCAGCATCGGCCTAAAATAATACACTGGATAGATAAACCCTTAGCTGAACGATTGTTCTACAGTAAATATTAGATTTTTTCATAAATGATTATCTTCTTAAAATTTCCATGTAATTTTAGCAGATTGTGTTGACGTAATACAAAAAATTCAGGACTGCAGTTCTTATACATTACACTATGAAAGTTTGTTAGATTTATATCCAGAAATAATTTGTAAATTATCGTTTTTTCTACTATAACATGTAGTTTTAAATATCAAAGTAACTGTGACTGCAAATTCATAAAGAAGCTATTATATACGAACTTCCTGTGTTTAGTGTAAGGAACTCTGGCAAACATTTAAACTTTGCAATACTATCATCCTCAAAATTGATATGATAAAGTACTACTGCACATTTAGTCATCATGGTAATACTTACACATATAATGGCCTCGAGCTGGCCTCGGGTCTAATCTCCGAGACAAGAATCCCCGATACCGACTCCAAATCCGATTCACCGTGTTCTGAAGCCGCGGCCAAGGCCAAAGACGGAGAACTCTCACCGTCCCCAGGATACCACGCTCCTCGACTCTCAAATCTTTTTTCAGCGATTTCAATGCCCCCTATCCTCGTACTTACCCCTTAATTTGTCCTACATGATCCTCAGTAATTTGGTGTGTGTGTGTGTGTGTGTTTGTGCGGTGTTTTTAATATTCTAGTTTAGCCTTTTGTAATGTAGTTTCTAGTCTCTAATGTACCTAAAGGGTATAGCAATTTGTGATTATGGTATGGTCGTAATCATTTTCAGATAGAATTAGATTCTTGAAGAGGTTTTCATATTTAGAGAATAAGTTGTTTACTAAAAATAGATGAATAAAATGAAAACAGATTAATAATCAATAAAAATGCTGAATGTTCTTATAGCAGAGTAAATGAAACACGGGTTGGAATATCCGTAGAGTTTTTCATAGCTTGCCGCTATTATATTCATGGTCGTACAAGGTTTTGTTCTGGTATATTAAGAACCCTATTCTAACTAATAATTTTGCCATAGTTTCTGATGTTATTGTAATCAATTTATTCTATGAAAATGATTTATTTTTGTTAATTATTTAGCATAGTATTTCTTATATTTTGATTGTACCACTCAGTAGGATTTCCGTCTTATACGAGTATATGAAAAATTATTGGATGATCGTAGTTTTATCTAAAATCTTATTATTCATAGGGTTTAGTAGGTTAAAAAGATTCCCATATATAGTACCATATTGGTTAACTCAGCTTTCTCGAACTACGGTAAAGAGATATTGATGGTTTATAGTAAAAACACCCTGTCTAATATCTAATTCAGGGTTAAGAATAGCCAATTTCACACAATCATCATAAAAGTTACTGAATTACAAACTCATCAATTAAATAAGCATTGAATCCACGCGTGTACTTATTGATTGTACATTCAGTCATCTATATGCGTATTGAAAATAATTGTGTGGTGCATTGTCACCCTTTATTCACCCGTCCATTTAGTTCTTATGAAGATCGTGTGTATGGTCTGACTAGCTTTGTTCTGGTAGCTTATAATAAATTGTAAATGAACATGTGGCTGTAATGATTATTATCCATGGGGTTATATTCATTATTAGCCTTGGGTCATTTTATAGATAAATCGTGAACGTCTGTAGCCTCAGTAAGTTCAGTTATTATTATTTCTGTCAAGTTTATTTCTAATTTAAAAAATTTTCAAATTGTTTACAAGATGTGGCAACTTTATTGTAGGGTTTTCGTCATTGGACCTTTGAACTACCAAGGGAAATTTGGACAGAGTCCCATTTTCAAATGATGGCATTCTTTTGTGCTTTGAGTTACAGTTGCCTCCATTTTGCTTTAATTTTTTTAGTTGCTTTTGATTTGCTTGATTCATCCACGTCTTTCGTGTTTGCTCAACGTAGCTTGAATCAAGAGTGTTGGTTTTGTAGTGGTTATAATTTTTTAAAAATTAAGTTTTTAAAATGTCCTGACCTTTTATTACAATCTAGTCTGTGGCATCTCAAGTCACTGCCCACCACGGAAACAATCTTTTCTTTTGGAGGTCATATGGAACTGGATGAGAGTAATGACCTCTACTAGAGTGAATAAAAAGACAAAGAGAGGGAGGAAATGATGTTACTTAAAGAGGCAATGAGAGAAATAAAGAGAATGGGAGGAAATTAAAGAAAGCGAACGAGAGAAGGAATATAAAGGAGTCTTCTTGAGAGTAAGGGTTTTAATCTATAGCGAGCAGGAAGTGGAGTCTGGCTATAAAGATACTTAAAAAGGTATAAAGGTCAAGATACACCTTGGATCAGAAAACAAGTAGTATTATTTTCGTCACCCTTCCATTGACATGATAAGCTTAGAGTTGCTTATTTATCTATTAATATTTAGACGACAGGATAACCTTACGCTCTTCATTTACTTTTTAGATATTCTCGACCTTCCTGCTTTCGTGACTGTCTATCTATCTATCTCTCAGTCTATCTATCTATCTGTTTTGAAGAAGCATGCATTGCAAGTTTACAGGTTTGCGGTTAAATTCTAAGGGCTCTGTGATTTATCATAAACGTATAAAGTATTTCTGGGAAGAGATACTGCAGTAGGGAGTTACTGCTAACGGTGCTCCTCGCGAGGAACACTGCAGCCTGTGATCAAGAATCTTTGCAGTTGCATTGCTGTCTGCCTTTTACTTGCCATCCGTTCCCATGCTGTCCAACCTCTTTAACTTTATATTTCTCTAATTTTCACTTCTGATTGGTGAACAAATTTTTTTAAGCTTATCCTATGGAATAATAATAATAATAATAATAATAATAATAATAATAATAATAATAATAATAATAATAATAATAATAATAATAATAATAATAATAAGGATTAACTTAGTAACAGTCCTGACTTAATGCTGGTGATGGCGTTATGACTACCTGCAGACGAAGTTCCTGTAGACGGTGTCCCTGCAGACGAGGCGGTGGTGAAAAGCAGAGGGGAGCTGATCCAGAAGACCTTTTTTTTGTGAGCAGAAGATACGAGCTTATTCTTGTATAGATAAAAGTGATTCTTGTTATTTTTTCCATGTGCATTTTCGTTCTATTTTATCAATATAAACTTATTTCTCATCATCATAAGTAGGTACTTGTCAGTATCTCTCTTTCTCAGTTACTGCTCATTAGTGTCTCTCCCTCCCACCTTATACTTCATTCTCTCTCTCTCTCTCTCTCTCTCTCTCTCTCTCTCTCTCTCTCTCTCTCTCTCTCTCTCTCAATAACTGGTCGCAATAATCTCACCCATCCCTCATCTCTCTCACTCTCTCTCTCTCTCTCTCTCTCTCTCTCTCTCTCTCTCTCTCTCTCTCTCTCTCTCTCAGTAACTGGTCCCCATAATCTCTCCTGTTCCTCCTCCTCTCTCTCTCTCTCCCTCCCACACACACACTCAAACACACACGCACACAAACACAAAGATAGGCAGAATAGAGAGGGATGCAGTATTATGGAGAGAGAGAGAGAGAGAGAGAGAGAGAGAGAGAGAGAGAGAGAGAGAGAGAGAGAGAGAGAGAGAGAGAGAGAGAGAGAGAGAGAGATTTGTGGTTGGTAACTGAGAGAGACGAAATATGGTGTCTGAATGTTTAAGATGTCTGGCTGTACAGGTATAAATGCTGAAACATGCATAAATATCTTACTAAGAAATAAACAGAGAGAGAGAGAGAGAGAGAGAGAGAGAGAGAGAGAGAGAGAGAGAGAGAGAGAGAGAGAGAGAGAGAGAGAGAGAGAGAGAGAGTAAAATAAGGATTTAATGTAAGTTCGTAACCAAAACTAATGAATAAAATCTCGTTGCTTCCCCATGTTACAAAATCAAGAATATGTTTTTATCAGTTGAAAAATTGCTTTTGTTTCTACTTGGTGTTTTTTAAAGGATATACCATTTCCAGTTAGAGTTTTGACCTTTATAGCGAATTATGTTATACTTATAACGTTTTGTTTTAATAGAAGATATTGCGGATCTTGAGAAAATCATAAATCCAGTTTTGTAAATGTTTCGTATAGGATACTCAGACACAAAAAATATTCACTTGTTTGTTGAAAAACTATACTTAACAGTATTGTCTGTGGTGTAAGTTATATAGTATATATTCATCTTGCTTCCCAGTCTCCGAAAAAAGCATTGTGGGTAATGAAAAAGAGGACTAATGATGACTTTTATTCATTAAGTAGCAACTTATGAGACAATAAGAGTTTAAAAGAAAATAGATCTTTGTATCATATATATTTTACAAGTCTAACCATGGTGGGTGTACAGAAAGCTACATTATATATATATATTTTCGTCCTTACATTAACATTAATTATCGGTACTATATTGAAAAACACTTTTATTTTTTTTTCATTACTTTGTATTGACTGGACATCAGGAAATGACCACGAGAAAAAATTGGAGAGAAAAAAAATATGGAAATAAAAGCCAAGTCATTGCTGCCCCAGGCCAAAGATTGACAACGACTTATTTTCATTTGTTTTTTTAGTTTACTGATTGTTATTATTTTGTTGTCGGATATAGTTATTTGTTTTAGTTGTTTTTTTTTGAGGGGGAGAAAGGGGGGAGGGACTACGAATTGGAGGAAGAAGAATAATAATGATAAGAATAAGAAGTAGAAGAAGTAAGAGATAGAGACACAGAAGGAAAGAGAGAGAGATATTTTTATATGACGGAACATTAAGCAAGAATGACGGTGGAATGTTTGTTGGAATGTTTGACAGGAATATCACTGGATGATAAAATGAAAACAATTTATATTTCTTAATGTAATTGACATTAAAGGAACCAGAGAGTAAAGATGTGATAGCCACGGGGTAAAGAAGAAGAATCGAAGAAGGTGGAAAGAAAGACTATAAACAGAATTAAAGTCACAAATTATAAAAGAATTTCCTTTTTTGAGTTATTTTTTTTATAAGCACCATACCATCATTATTGTTTTAAACTGTTTCGGTTTCGTACACTTTCCAAACACATAACCCCACTGTTATGTTTCAGAAAACATGTCGTGTAACATTTTATGCTGAGTATTGGAAATTAAAAACGAAAGAATACCAGATAATAACTGAAACCTTAAAAGATAAAATGATAATGATTCAGTAATACATAGACTATAATTATCAACGATGAGATATTTATTTTCCCAGATATTTCTATAAGTTAGTATAATAAGGTAAACGATTTTTTTGTATGTATCTGTATACATACATTATGCATATGTCGCATGTGTGCATATAAACATACATACACACGTTAGTACAGACACGCATTCTACCGTGATTTCAAGTATAAGTGTACCGCATGTAATATACTTATCCCATAAGTTCATAAACAGGAAATAGAGATAAATATAGGTACACCGTTATTTATACACATATACATGAACAAGTAGTACATACATAAATCTATAAACTTTTATTGCGTCCATGTATTTGTTTGTATGTATGATATATATATATATATACATATATATGTGTATATATATACACATGTATGTATGTATGTGCGTGTATGCTTTAGATAGATTGTAAGGGTGCATATAGATTTTTCCTTTTACGAAATAAATTGCACGGGAACATAAACAATATTAAATATAAGCGCATTTGGCCGAGTTTTATGACACTGGTATGATTCCTGACCGTAATATTATTTCAAGGTAAAAAACAACATAGTAACTATTATGCTTATGAAGTAAAGGTGATCACAATTATAGTAACTTAATCTGTTTGTCTGTATGTCTCTCTCTCTCTCTCTTTCTCTCTCTCTCTCTCTTTTATTCATACACTGAGATTGTTTCCCCTCTCTGGCCCCTCTCCCCCTGTCTCTCTGTCGTCTCCCTTTCTCTCTCTTTCTCTCTGTATCAAGATAGTCTATAACCGAATAATTTTGGCTATAATTCTTCCATTTTTTGTTTTCTTGAGAAATGTATGAATCATTTCACAGAATTTTCATAAATTCATAAGTGAAGAGGATGAAGTGTAAAGTTGTTAGTGATACATGAATATATGTATATATAATATATATATAATATATATATATATATATATATATATATATATATATATATATATATATATATATATATATATATATATATATATATATATATATATATATATATATATATATATACATATACATATACATACATACATACATACAGAGAGAGAGAGAGAGAGAGAGAGAGAGAGAGAGAGAGAGAGAGAGAGAGAGAGAGAGAGAGAGGGCTTTCCGTTCAGTTTGTTTTTTTTTACTGGGAAATGTCAATCGCCTGCAATACAATTTAAAAAGGAACGGAGCTAAAAATATTGGCGAGTGTTTTACTCGGAACTATATTGTCACTCCTATAGAGCTGCTGTTGTTTTTGTTATTGTTGTTTTCTCGGTTGTTGTTCATTCAAAAGCACAGTAGATTCACAGAATGAATGGGTATTATTCACTGAATGAGAATTTTTTTCATAATTTTTTTTATTGACGTTACCGATGAAAGGAAAGGCATATTTGAAAACAATATTTTGTTGTTGTTGAATTGTTGGGTTATTTTCAATGTCGCATAAAAACGCCACGAGTAATTTTTTTTCTTATCTCGTTGTTTTCATCAATCATAATGCTTTGTTATGGCAAGTGAATTTCATTAAGGTCAGATTATACTTGAACCTTCTCTCTGACACGCCAGGTTTCTTGGCTTCGTCAGAGCTTCTTA